>NW_023501493.1:0-62770 GCF_013396195.1 Fusarium tjaetaba
GTAATCCTTATTATATAATTATTATATAACCCTAGTTATATAACTTTCTAACTAATATTCCCTATATAGGAAATATTTAAAGTTTTATAAAAACTTTAATATATAGGATTAGCTTAAATCTCTATATTTTACTTAGGTAAGTATACTAATTAAAAGCTCTAAATTTTCTTATTATTATAGTATATATTTTGCCCTAATTAGTTATCTAGAATATAATATATTCCTTAGTTATATAATAAGACCTTTTTATAAAGTCAGGTCTTAACATTTAGTTAAGAAAAGTCTTTATTTTATTAATATAGCCTAAAAAGAAAAATAAACCTTAACTTCTTATTTTTAATAGCTATAAAAGTTATATTATAGAAGATTTCTTTTAAGAATATTATAATAATAATATATATTTATTATTTCTTCCTACTTATACTTCCTATATCCTTTAGCTACTAGATATTACAGTTTTAAGTCCTTTAAAGAGGGTATATTATTATCTTCTTTTAGATCTTATTTCTATCTCTAATAATAGTTATATTAGTAAAATTACATTTCTATATACTTATAATAAGGCTTAGAGAGAAGCTATTATAAAGTCTAATATAATTACTAGCTTTAAAGCTACTAAACTATAGCCTATAAACCTAGTAAAGGTCTTAATAAACCTAATAGTTATAGAAATACCTTCTCCTACTATTATAGTAAATTTACTAATAAAAAAGCAAGATTTAAGTCTCTTAAAGACTCCTTATTTATCTATATAGCTTTAGTAAGCTCTAGGCTAAGTCCTAGCTTCTATAACGCAAGATCTAACTATTAGGCTGCTTTTTAGGAAAATTAGTAGTTAATTAAACTATTATAACTTTAATATTAAATAATAAAATAAAGAAATAAGTATTTTATAGTAAGGAAATAAAGAAAATTAACTAAAATAGTATAAAAAAGTTATCTATAACCTAAATATAGAGTTTATAAAGATTTTAGTAATAAAGAAAGCTTATAAATAGATATAGAAGACTTTATAATTAAAAAGAATAATAAATAAAGTTAAGAAATTAAAACTTAAGGATCTTTATACTAATTTCTATATAAATATTTACTAACTAAAGTTTTATTTAATATAAAAAATGTAGTATTATAATAATTTATTAATTAATTATAATATTAGGTTTTTAGTGTTTTAGCTAAGGTAGCCAGTCTATAGGGGTGGCCGGTCTTTGGGTGGGGGACGTTAGTTCTCTTAATTGTAGGAGCTCGCATGATAATAATAGAAACACGTGACCGGTCTCTCATTCAGATTCGTGATACACGTGAGCCCTTATCGGCGGTGAAGGTGGCCGAGATGTTAGTCTATCGCACGGACACATTCAACTTGTTAGTTAGGGAATTGATAATTCCTCAGGCATGATAGGCATGTTATGTTGGTGAACCAATTCGTTTCAGTCAATGCGTTGGCATAAATCTTGACGCCTAATGCTGCTCTTTACGAAGGAAGACTCCGCGCCACCCACGTCGACATGCATTCATTGACGAGTAAACATCCTATTTGTAGCACCGAAAAGCCAACACTCAATACCTTCTTTGGTCTCGTGGCGTTTCATATCATCGGCATTACAATCGCATAGATTGCAAGAATGTTGTCGATCTTTACGCCGTCCTTGAAACAGGCCTTTAGAGGTGTGTCTTTTTCTGTGGGCAGGCACACCACAGACAACGACAACAACCTAATAATGAGCAAGAAAACTTGAGATTCGAGAGGATACCAAAATAAAATCAGTAAAGAGTCCCCCAAGCTTAGGGTAAACTAAAACAAATATTTTCATCACTTGGGTCGTGTAAATATCCAAAGGTTGCCTGTCTCCCCCGAGGAAGGTAGCTTAAGGTTAGGTAGGTAGTGATGACTTCGTTGCATGTCACGAGGAAGGCGCCGTCTCTCCGGCCTCAGCTTTGGCACCATTGCTCTTCCTGCCCGGACCTGGCTACTAACAAAGTGTGACATCAACTTACTGCCTTCCGGACACTGCCCGAGCACCTACCTCAGGTACTTACCTAGTTGCCTGTTAGATTGGCATTCCCTAGGTAGGTAGGTACAAACCACGACAACATACCTAAATTAGTACTAGAGGTAACTCGTTCTTCATATTCATCAGGGTGATAGCAACATCAAGATCAACCCTCTGATTCAAATAATGGCAAGTGCAGGTGTGCTCGCAAGAGCGTGCCTCTTTAAAAACAGGAAGAATTCCAACATTAGGTAAGGTAGACTCCTCATACTTTCGTAGGTTATTCCTGTCCGAAGGAAGGATCCTGCCTCAAGATGACCTCAACTTCCATCAAATGTCAATACTTTGTCTTCACTAATAATCATTCTCTCGAGAATGTGTCCATCTTTTGCCTGTGACTATTGCCATTTTGGCTTGTAATCGCCTACTCCGACTTTCTTGGTCTTCTTGGTCTCCTGATCAGTAAATGATCAGTCGAATATTCCTTGCCTATCTTATTCCCCCCATTTTCATTCCATGCAGCGACAGCGTCAAGTTGTTGGCGAGTGATCATGGACCTCAGTGATTCCAAATACAAATCAGTTAGCCAAGCTTCGTTGCACAGCGCCTATCAATCTCATGAAAGACGTTCCACTACCCCGAGGCTACGGTCTCCTTCTCAGCCACGACTACCCTTCCAGAGCCTGAACGACACTTCGGCTCTCCTCCGCTCTACCGGACCTCTAGAGAGCATGCTGAAGACGACAACGGAGACCGGAGATCTTGGTATCTACTCCATCAATTCTGGTATACCTCCAAATACATCTCGACCCCCTCGCACGAGAGCCGGTCATAAAAGGGTGAGGCGGCCAGCTCGCCCTTATTACGATGAAGTTAAGGACGGTCCAATTCGGGACGACCGTAGATCGCTACCCTCGTATCGAGACACGACTTCCGAGATTATTTCATTATATGGCTCTCCTGGAGTTCCTCATCCCAGGTCTTTTTCTCCCGCGTCAGAAGGCCAGCGAACACACTCTTTGACAACGTGTAGTTCAAGACGGGTTCCTTCTTTTAAATCATCCGGTACTTTTCACAGCCAACAAAGCAACAATGGCCATCAGCGCCCTCGCTCACCATTTCCATATCCCACGCGTCTAAGACGGCCTGGTGTCCGGCCTTCTTCTCCAGCAGTGACAGATAACGGTCTCATTGATCACCGGAGAATGGTAGAGATTGACAGGTCTTCGCATGTCAGTAACTCCTCCTTCTCTCATATTCAACCCCAGTCTGACGGTTAACAGCGCATGAACCACAGTTCTCACATGCATAGGGGTTATCGCAAGCATCGACGATACCCTCCCTTGTCCTTGAGGCCCGAATTCAGCCGATCAATGTCTTCATTACCCCCGCGCTCCTCATCCGCACCTTATTACGGTTCAAGGGCCAATCTGTCAAGAAGACCCAGCGGTGCGGGATATCCGCCACCGAAATCCCCATACCTTCAGTATATGCCTGGCGATCACAGTGTTCGATCTGCCAGTTTGACTTCCATCGTGGACATGTATCACGGGAGGACCCCGGACGATGCCTTGCAACCTCTTCGTTCGCCAAGCTCGTTCTATTACGATTATACGGAAGAGTTTGACAAAGGATTCCCGTGTGAATTTGAGTATGCGTCCACAATCGGCTTTCCTCAAGGACACACTATCGGAATATTGATGAAAGATGACATGGAGGAAACAGATGCGGCGCCCCCGGCCAGCTTCAAAGGTATGGCTTTTGTTGATGAGTTTGGCGAAACTAACAAGTTTAGATTCTAATGGAAACTCAGCTTTACGTGAAAAGCAACAAACCCAGGTAGCTTCGGTGCCTATGTATGGCAGCTTGCATGCGTCCAGTCCTAAGCGGCAAGAATTTTATGATTGCGATATTAATTCTGGTTGCAAGGAAACTCTGATCTCAATCAAAAGAACTCAACAATCCCCAATGCAGCCGGTCTCGGAGCAACCAGCAACGGAGAAGCTGGAAGACAGCCGCTTTTAGCAAAAGCAACCAGAGACTTACAATGGTGGGCTTTCAAGTTTCCCCGAGCCCTGCTGTACCTCAGATATCTCAGCTGTAGGGCCTTCAACGCGCGACACAGATACAGTACCTCGAGGAGAGCAGCCGAAGGAAGGCCACCTGATGACTTCCACTCTAGCCCAGTGCGGTTCTCCCGTACTATCTATCGATACCAGCGAAGACGACTGGGTTTGGGAAGGTAGCCAACAAGAGAAGGGTTCTGGTGAACATGACACTGTTCGGGCAAGTCCACCTCCTGTTCCACCAAAGACGGAAGCTCGATGCCCTAACAAACCTTCGTTACATATGGGAAACGAAGCGGTCTCTGTGAAACCAAAGCTCCATGGGGTGCATTATCGCCGATCCCCCGCAAATACAAACATCAAGATCCCGAAAGATAATGATGTGACTCTGCCGAAACAGGACGTGCCCCTGGACGTGCCAAAAGCAGATATAGACGCTGGGATTCTTTCACCTAACCCAATCTCACCAGCACATCAGCTGAGGGTCACAAACAGTATTCCGCAGTTGATGAAGGCTTTGCCACCGTTACCTGACGAAGCACAATACAATTCCGATCTCCATTGTTGGAGCTCGTCTAGACATACTGCAACCCACGCATATAAGATGTATGCCAGCAGTCCTGCCAATAATGCTATTCGCCTGGAGTCTAAAGTAGGTGCGGATACGATATGTTCAAAACCAGCATCAAGAACCAATAACTCGACAAAGCCATCTTACCATCCAACCCAGTCCAATCCCTCTCGGTTCAAAGTTCGTCTAAGGTCGTCTCAGTCAGGGCTTCAAAGCAAATGGAGCCTTGATTCTCCGGGCATTCCTGAGAGAAGCTCCAGTAATCCTATCAAGCCAAGACTAAGACTCAAAGTGTCTCGAAGTCGAATGAGCAATAAGCTAATGGGCCCTGATGGAACAATTGTGCGCAACAGCCCTCTAAAACAGTACAGCTCTCTCCTAGAGTTGAAGAACTTTCCTCACAGAGACGCTTTTACAGATCGATCCAGCTTTAGGGAAGCACTGGAAGAGCAACTTGCACAGTTTGGTGTTGATAAGCGACTCTCTAATATCGACGAAGGAACTATCGGAGGACCTTCGCGACAGCTGTCTGACCAGTTTGATATTCCCTATCCCCCTTCAACTAAGGGTATAGTAACGGCGGAACTAGTGAGTCAACCAAAGTTTGATAGCGGACTTGGAATCTTCGACAGATGGGACTTTGACAAAACACTATATTCAGGGAAGAACTTCATAAGGAAGAACTTTGACAGAACTCTCTATTCAAAGCCCACGAGGAACAAGTCGTCTTTTCTTCGACACCGGGCTTCGCCAACGAACGTACGGAACAGGCCAAGAGGCCCGGCCAACCTCAGCGACCCTACACCGTTATGGTCTGAGATTACTCAGGGCAGCTCTTTCGAAGATTCTATGCTGACACCTAGCGTAATGTTGCCACAGAGAATACGCAACAGAACACGGCGAGTGAAGCGCTGGGCAGTAGAGGCAAAGCGGGCAGTCCAAGCTTTAATGCGACGTACACTGAGCCGATCTCAGTATTCGAATTCTGAAGGATAACATGGTGACTTTTTCCTGTGAAATTCAACCAGGGTGAGATTATTCACTACCATGACTGAATGTTATAGTGATTATTTTATTGGTAGTTGAACATATTACCTTGTTGTTGTGATGGCATGAAGTACAATGGCATTATGCTAAACATTGATATGTTGAGCAACTTGAGGCAGAACGAGCATTAGATGAAACATATGATTACTTGGTTCGAGGCAATCATGGTGATGAACGAGATCAACTAGTCTGGTCGCATTGGATCGGCAGGGTGAATGTGCATAGATGTATTATGTATATGGCATGGGTATCAAGTTATATTCAATGAAATAAATGCTTGTGAATCGTGATGTAATCAAAGTCGTCAAGATCATTACTGCTTGGTAGAACCACTCATATCTAACCAAGCCTCGCATCGCTCCCGTTGGCCCTTGTTCACAGTCTCCATGGTGTTGTTGTTCAATTCAAAAACTAGACGTCGCTGGTCATCGCCCCAATTCTCCCATGGAGGAGCATCCTCGTCACGGTGAGTGTTTGGGTCGAAGCTACGGACAAAACTGATCCAGTAGTTCTGGACGATGGGGACCATGGGCGCGTTGTAAGTGCGATAGCTGGGGCCAGCTTTGGCAGCTGTCATATCAGGGCCAAAGACGGCGGGCGCATTGGAGACATGAGGAACGCCATAGCCGTCGTTTGTGAACTCTTCAATGGCAACATTATAGCGATAGGACCAGAGGGTCTTGGGGTCGGCGTGCTCAGCGAAGGCGTTGAGGATGTTGTTTGTAGGGCAGATGAAGGTTGCTTCGCCGTATGCACGCGAGGCTGAGGGGAACCAAGTATCGTGTTTTGCGATCTTGGGCTCTTGCGGGTAGAGGTCGAGAATAGTCTCGGTGTCATCTGTGGTCAAATAGGGGTATTCATTCTGCATGTAGCGTATGAACTGGGCTGAGCTGCCTGCGTTGACGGCATAGTTGGATCCTTCTAGGTACAGGATTAGTAGTGCAACATGAATTTGGGTTCAGATACATACCATTTGTACAAGAGCCAGACAGTAGTGGCACCTTGACAAATTCGCCCTTCTCGTAGAGCTTAGAAGGCAAGTCTGAAAACATGTCACCATCAGTAGTGGGTGCCCAGTAGAAGTAAGATCGATAAGTGCGGCCGTCGAAAGGAGCCTTTGCGTTGTGGGTTTGAAGGTCTGTCGACTTGATCCCGCGGAGGCACTTCAATGCGTCGTCGGCATCAGCACAGTCTGTGGCGTTGGCAACTCGATTGAACTGATACTGTAGATCGTCAGGGCTAGGGAGACCAGGCATGAATGTCGACTCAGCAATTGCACCAGCAAAAAGACCCTCGTCTTTTCCACCGTAAGCAACGAGCTGAAGGGCCACAGAACCGGCACCGGCAGATTCACCATGGAGGATAACATGCTCAGGATCACCGCCAAACACCTCGATGTGTTTCTGGATCCAGTTGAGGAGGAATCTCTGATCCAACAATCCTGCGTTGAGGTCGCCATCTTCTTTGACCTCTTTGGAAGCGAGGAACCCAAACATGCCAACACGATAGTTGAAGTTTACAAAGATGATGTTGTTGTTTGAGGCCGAGATGAGCTGTGTGCCGTTCACGTATGGAGAAGCGTTCCTAATGTAGCCACCTGATTGGAAGAAGACCATTACGGGGAGTTTTGAGTCAGAGGTCGCATTTGCAGGAGTCCATATGTTGGCGAATAGACAGTCTTCATCGATGCGCGAGCTGAGACCGTCGTTGACTCCCGGGCAGTAAGGGGCGTACTATAGAGAATGAGATACTGTTGATTTGTGATGTGAGCCGAAGTGCATTTACCTCTTGAGCCTTTAGTGTTCCGGTTGTGGACTCGGGTTCCTGAGGTGCTTTCCATCGAAGATCGCCCGTTGGGGCTTTTGCATAGCGTATACCGAGATACTCATAGATATTGCTCTCGAGGACATTGCCTTGATACTTGGAGTAACCCAAGTCCACAAAGGGGCCTTCTTTCTTCTTTTCTGGCTCTTCTTTATCACCATCTGAACTTTTCCCCTTGTCTTTGTTATTATCATTGTCATCTGAGTTGTTGTCTGGGTTATCGCTGGGTTGTGGAGAGGGAGGGTCGGCGTTGTCTTTGGCAGTGGGTTTATCGACATTGTGTTCCTTTGGAGAACACGGGTTTAGTCGTGCTTCAGGTTGTATTTTACAGACTGCCAAAGACTGTATGTGTTTAAGTGATCAGTTGCAACATACCTTTTTGAGTCCGTAATACAGCCCCAGCGTCAAGCTCAGTATTAGCACTATTAGGCACACAATTGCACCAATTATGAACCATTTTTTCCGGCTGGGCTGTTTTTTCGACACGGCTCCATCATGAATGTTGTTCGCGTTATTGAGTGTATGTATAGAGTCTTCTTCTGAGACAGGATTCGACAGTTTCGGAGCGGCTGTCATTATGGATGTTTGAGGCACTCGGTCTCTGGTGTTTTGAATGTGGGTGGTTCAATAACCAGGGGCTTTGAGTTACCTAGACCTCGAATTATGGCGAGTTGTTTAAGTAGGACAGTTTCATTAATATGAGGTCATGAAATGGACAAAGAAGCACGAAACAAAGGAAACGAGACTAATTGAGCTGACAATGGGGACGGACCTTTAATACATACGAAGGAATATTACCAAGAGTTCCCTTGCCTACTCCGAGGTGGCTATAGAGCGAGTGTTGGCTGGCCCATGTAAGTTGAAAGAAACCGTTTAGACCCTTGCTTGTTTTTTAAACTACTGTACCTTACCTAGTGCTAGTCGGTCGCCACACCCGCGCAGGGGGGCTAGAGGTACTTCAAATCAGCGGGCGGCTAGGTAGAGGTGAAAGTATAGGTAGCCAAGAGCCAAGAGCCAAGAATCCAGATTGAATCCGTCTTATGGCCAGGTATCTTAAGGCATTATTGGTTGGATTGGGGGGTCGAATCTAAGCGAAGGCACCTCAGAGTGAGAGACAACATCACTGTAAGGTAAGGTAAGGTAAGAGTGAATTAACCTTTATGCAGTTGGTGATGTTATTAAAGATACGGATAGAGGCTACGGACAAGAAAAACGTGGCGGCCATCATTGGCCGAATCTCAGCGCTACTGTAGGAACCCAGGCTAAATCACGATATCCTTGCCCTGTCTTGTGCTGTGCTGTCGTCGGCCGATATCAAAGCATAGCCCATATCGTAGCGGGTCCGAGGTCGAGACTTTGACCCAATTCCACAATTTCCCATCATGCGGAAGAGGCTTTCAGGCATTCAAATCGGCCAAGTCGTTCCAGGTTGCGGCGTGGGCGATAGACATACTTGTAGGTGCTAGGCTAGGCTCTACAGTTCTTGGCACTTTGGGGGAATGGCCTTATTTTCTTCGCAGAGTATCCCTGAACTAGGTAGGTCAGCAAAGTACAGTACATACAGGTCAAAGAAATGTCTCAGAAATCAGAGACAAACAAAGTCAGGTTTTGCTGATGTGCATTCAGTTTACAACCGCTCGCTAGGCCATACTTAAGATCATCACGAAAATAGCAGATGCATCATGATACAAAATATGAATGTCACTGGCAAATACACAACTCACGATAGCAAGACCGGAGACATCTCGTTGCCACCGACTCCGGGTCTAAGCCAGCATGTTTACCCCTGCTTCCAATGCCAAGACTCGCCATCTCTTTCAGCCCTTCTTCTTCTTCTGCTTCTTCTTACTATGAATATTCAGTATGTATGTCACTCAATAGATCCCTGTCATTCAGTAAGCCCCGTCTCCGTGGCTGTTGGCCGCATATTCCCCTGTCATCATCGTCCTGCGCCTTCGGAGATTTCTGTATTAAGCATATTCGTGTTGGTTGCTTCTTTGCAGAACAGCGGTCTTATCTTTTGGGTTCATTATCTTGTCGGTTGATTATTGCAGTGCATACTCAAGTGTTTCAGGTGTCAATGAGTCTACAGCCCTGTCAGAAGCTTAGAGGCTGTATACAACCCACCTGCAACAATGTTCCGATCAGGTTTCCTTTCAGAGTCCATATACTTACTACACCACAGGCAGTGGCCCACGGTTTTGAATCTACAAGGCTGGCTGCAAGGCCCCCGAGAGACAAGGATGCTCACCCTTTTGCCCTTTGCTGGCTCAAAAAATTGATTGTACTAACCATGAACTGACGTGCTCCCATCCACAAGGAGTTCTCCTCAACTGGCTGAACAGCTGACGCATCAAAACAAGGAAAAGTGTGACCATTGTATGTAAGAAGACCTTTCGCTCAATTCTCAACGTTTGTCCTGGACATTTTCGGTTGCAGCCATTCATCCTTACTCTCCAAGGCAATTGTCAGATCAGATCATCTGGAGCTACCCGGGACATACGTCGAGCAAGTGAAATCACGCCGTCTACAATTCAAGTCCGGAATCAGTCATCTCTAGATGATACTTCTCCTGCTTAATCTGTCCATGTTTTCCATTACACTTGAGAATTGTATGAGCAATACATAGTGATTAGATACCTAGATATATAGGAATGTTGAAGGCTGAGGTCAAGTGACAAGCCACTAAAAACAGCCAGTAGTAGCCAGCGATTCACCCTTGGCGTCTAAACGAACCGTTTCTACCACTCAACGATCCATGGTATGACTATTAATTGTCTCAAAAAATAGCGATCAACGCTCAGAAACCCCATATTCAAGCGTCTTCTCCTCTACCCCTCCCTCATCATGGAGGAAACGCCAATGGGCGAGTCCATCAAGATATCGTGAGTAATCCCCTCATCTAAGCCCCACTCCACTTTCATGCGCTGACCCAAGATGACTTCTATAGTTGTGAACGATGTCGTCGCCGCAAGGTACGATATCCATGTCTTTAGCCTCTATATCGACCTCATACTAACTCTTCAACAAGATAAAATGTGATCGAAAACGACCGTGCTCGCGGTGTATCAAGGCTGGCACGGAATGTATCCTCAGTGGTAGCGGAGAGAAGCAACGGTATGACTCTACCTCGCCAGAATCATGAACTATCACCAACTCTAAGACCAACCAGGCCAATATCTAAAGGCTATGTTCAAGCTCTGGAGGGCCAAGTGGCATCTCTTGAGCTGCTGCTTCGCAAGCTCGCCGTTGCCGATAGCGCTGAAAGAGATGAGATGCTGTCCGAGATCGCCCTCTCACCACCAGCCTCACTCGACATTACACAGAAGTCGCAGATTGACCATGCCAAGTCAAATACTGACCCCAAAGTCGTAGCTGCTCAGGTCCGTTCTGGACAGCTGAGACGTCCTCGATCGAGCCATGCCACTCAGTTCTTTGGCGGCACCAGCGCTTTTCACATCCATCTCTCACAAGAGGTCTCATTATCCCCAGATGAGATAACTACCTACCTCGAATCTAACTCTACACCGCTCATGATGAACATACCGGAAGTGAGCGCTTCCAGTAGCCCGAGAGACCCGAGCTTTGTCTACGCACCTCACGATGAGACTTCCCAGACATGCATGGCAGCCTATTTCAAGTATCAGTATCAGTTCCATATGCTCATATACAGAGAGTACTTCTTACGAGACTATGATGTTGGCTCGGGAAGATACTATTCAGATGCCCTGCTCTTTGCTATCTGCTCGCTTGGCGCCATGCAGCTCGATGATTCTCGCTCAGTATCCGATATCTTTGCCCACCAGGCCCAGCAACTGATCTACGCAGCTCTCGACAGCCCAGAACTCACCACACTGCAGGCTTTGGCCTTGCTGGGTTACCGTGAAATTGGTGTAGGTCACACGTCAAAGGGCTGGCTTTTTGCTGGTATGGCCTTCCGACTTGCCCATGAGATGGGTCTTCACCTTGACCCAAACAACTGGGACGCTTCGACAGAAGGAACCTCAAACCGTGACACGGAGATTCTCAGACGAGTCTACTGGGCTATCTTCATTGCCGACAAGCAGCTGAGTCTCTACTTTGGAAGACCACCAGCTTTGCACCCCAGCGAATCAGACGTCCGCAACACTATCAGATTACAGTACCCTCCAGACTGGGAGGGTTTGCTGGACACGTACATTTGTAAAGGTGCTTCCGCAACAGAATTCGAAGACGGTGTTGCACTTGTTGGGTCCTTCATCTACCAAGCAGAGCTCTGCAAGATCGCCCATCTCATGATCACGGATCTCTTCGAGAATCGTCGAGGTAACGTCGACGCCACCGTAGCTGCAGCCAGGTCACGACAAATACACGTGTCGCTCACAAAGTGGCTATCGAGTCTTCCCGGTACTCTGCACTGGAACCAATGGACTGTAGGAGTGGTGCAACCCTCGGTGCTTCGTATGCAGTGAGTTGCCCCCTTAAGCCGCGTCATCTTTATATGCTAACCAGCTGAAGCATGCTATTCCATACGATCATGATTATCCTTCACCGGCCACCTTCGCATATGTACGAGAAACAAGGCATTGCCGAAAGCGAAGACGTGGAGATCTGCTACGAGTCGCTGCAGGCTATCCTGCGTTTGATGAGAACATATTCGCGACACTATCGATTCCGCTCGTTGCCACTGGACTTTGTCCAGACTCTATCCACGGCAGCTGGCACCATTATGATGAAGAGGTTCTTCCAGGGAGCCTCGTGGGAAGACTCAGACATTGCACGGTCACTCTCGACCGTCATTGATGCAATGGAGGAAGTACAGCACACTTGGCCATGCATGGGTGAGATCAAAGATTATGTCGTACGGGCACGAAATGCACAGGTTGTGATGCCCCCGGAAGATCCTCTCATTGGGCCAGATCTCATGAACGGCCTAGAGTTGGGTCACAATGTCACAGCTGAGCTCATGGCTCAGTGGGGAGAAGAGTTAGGTACACTTGTGACGGACGAGTTCTTGAGTATGCAGCTTCAAGGTTCAGAACAAGGCGTGATGGCGCCGTTTGACTTCAACCAACCGCCCCTAGGGCCACAATAGGGATGAGTTGTCGGTTGCAAATATTTAGAGGTAGAGTAAGATGCAACAAAGCTGCAAAGCCAATTCAACAGTCACGCCCAGTTCGTCCTCTTATTTCCAGTCACTTTTATCTGAGCTGTATAAAGAATTAGGTAACGTTGATGAAGATATTAGAATAGAGGCATAAGTTTAGGCAAAGCTTAGTAAATAAATCATAAAGCAGTCCTAAAGCAGTCCTAAAGCAGTCCTAAAGCTTTCTAATTTGACTCTACAGAGTAGAAGTCCACTCCTCTAACGCCTCGTTGATACACTCATTCTCAGCTATATCTTTGGCCCTCCCCTTCGCCCACTCATAGACGGTGTGAGTAGGCAATGCCTTCTCATTGATATCTATTGCCTTTGTATCTGCTTCTCCTGTAACGGCAGCGAGAAGGTGTCTTACAAAATGGGTCTTTCGTGCCTGTCTATCCAGGACGAATTGGTCGATCTCCGACGGGTGGGCGATCATGTGCCATACATGGACTTCTTTTTCTTGGGGGAGCCGATAGGTCCGCCCGATGACCTGGTCCATTTTACCAGGTTCCCAAGGTGGCTCTGCGATAACCATGTGTGAACCCCTCGCAAGGTTGAGGCCCACCCCGCCAGCTCCTGCACTGAGTAGAAGAACTTCTGGCCCACCAGTTGGTAGGTTAAAAGCGTACTGAGTCCGAGAACGTTCTTCCAGATTGATCGCGCCGTTGTACTCAGCAAGATGGATCTTGAATCTGGGATCCGTCTTGCTGAGCCGCTCAATTCCTTCCTTAATGATGTCGAGGAAAAGAACAAACTGGGAAACTACAACAATTTTCTCTCCAGGCCAAAGCTCACGAATAGTTGTGATCTTCTGAAGTATGGCCTCAACTCGAGGCGAGAAAATTTGCGTTTCTTCTTCTTTCAAGAAAGGAAACCATTTCTCCTTGAAATTTGGGCGGTCAAATATCCCATCCATCGAGAGCTAGTACTGGAAGCAGGGTGATGATCCTGGTCGAATGGGAGTTGCTCAGAAATCTTCTTCGCCAAATGCAATAGCGGACTCGCGGCTTCAGCTTGGGCCCGGCGTAAGAATGATAGCCCAATCCTCTTCCAATGAGGCTCATCCGTTGTAACACCAAATCTGATATATCGGATACCTCGATCTGTCCAATTATTGATCTTCATTACTGATAGTCTCGATGTAGCAAAAGAGACTTGTACATCGCGCTGAGCAACTGGTGGGAGATTTAGACTTGACTTGGGTCTTGCGATTGTCAATCCCATGAGGAGTTCGTTGGGTAGTGCTCTCCGTTGACGACCGGAATATCCTCGTTCAAACGAGACTCCCTCGTCCGGCTGCAGGCTGTTGCCTATATACATCGAGACGATGACTATGATTTATGTTAGAAAAGTGATCTGGTCAGGAGCATTTGGATGACGTACTGGAAAAGTGCGATGGGTGTGAATTAAAGCATAATATCCTTTTGGTAGGGTTGAAGGAAGAGGCGTACCTTGGGCAGAGAGGCGAGAGGAAGACCTCGTTAAGGTTAATATTTGAGGCCGTGATTACGTCATTAAGGCAACAGAAGTACAGAGTAAACTGGCCTCTGATTCAGTGCGGGCCCGTGCATGTATGGAGGGCCTTTTGTTTACATCCATTGTAGGTGCCATTGCGATATGTGCTGTTGTTGTATTTCTTGATTGTGTATGTGTTTTTGGCTTTTCTATAAGTGTTGCTGACTGACTGGGCATTATCTATCCAATGACTACACTAAGGTATAGAGTACCTAGTCTAAAGCTTTACTAAGTTATACTAAATTTACCTAAATCTTTTGATCCCTTAGGATACAGGTTCTAAGTGTTCGTCTACCTAACTGCCTATCCTGCTGCCTCCACTTCGCATTTTGCGTGAAATGACCACGGCATCATTAAGAGATACGGCGATAGTTCCCTCATATCTTACTGCCCCCATCCTGCACAAGATGGAATATCTACTCCTAATGTCTAAGTTAAGTGTGTGCATTTCCTGAAGAGGAAATATTTACTCACATGGTAAGGAACGCGGGGAGTACTTACCGAAGACCGAAATGCTAACTTAGCGCTTCAGCTTAACCTTGTCCCGAGGTTCGTTTTGCTGCTTAAACACCTTCACCAAATTGTGTTTCCGGTCTCTGCTAATCCTCGACTTTTGGCTTCGTTCATTTCGCCTTCGTACTGCCCTAATAACCAGACCACGCTCGATCCTCCCATCCATCCATCCATCCATCACACCCCGTGCATGCGCATGCGCGCTCTCTTTTGCCGATCATAAACCATCAGTCATGTCCTCCTCCTCCTCTTCAGCATCGTCCTCATCAGCATCACCATATCCCTTTGCCACCGCCCCCGACATCATCCGCTCTCACCAAAAGGATGCATACTTCACCGGCCACCTCACACAGATCCTGAGCGATCTGCATCGTCGCCTTCGCGGTGCCCGTCTCACACACGCCCGCGCACCCGAGATCCAGACCCTGGCAACGCTCGCCTACTTTGCTCTCACAACAATTCCCGGGAACCGAACCCTCGGCGAGGAGTATTGCGATCTTGTGCAGATAGATGCGCGTGATGGTCAACTTCCTGCTATCGGCCGTCGCGCAGGCTACGTAGCTGCCAGCATTCTTCTCCCCTATATCGCGGCCCGGATTCTCCCTGGGCTACGCGCTCGGCTGCGCAACCTTCTACAGCGCCGGTTAGAGAGCCTTCGCAAACGAGATAACGGTTCGACGACAGGGCGCGAAGCGCGCATGTGGTCTTACCTAGACCAGCATCTGGGCTCTTTCACATCAGGCGCTCCTTTCAAAGCCGTTATTCTAGCCCTTTTCTACTTCAGCGGTACATATTACCAGCTGTCCAAGAGACTTCTTTCCCTGCGATACGTATTCACACGTACCGTTCCTGATACACCCGATCGTGCAGGATACGAACTCCTAGGTGTACTGCTTGTCATTCAACTTGCGGTCCAGGGCTATACCCATGTTCGATCTACAATTACCGAGTCAGCAGCTCGCGAACGCGCTGCTTTTGGGGCTTCTGATGATATCTCTTTGAACCATGACGGAGCCTACAATGGCGATAACAACCTATTGCTACCCACAGGGGCTTCAAGCTCAAAGGCTAAAGTCGACATCTTTGCTGCCACACACACCCCAGCAGCAGCTGTACCACGTATTCAATTGACTGATGACAAGACCATGGGCTACATCAAGGGTGGACAACAAAGAAAGTGCACACTGTGCTTGGAAGAGATGAGAGATCCCTCCGCAACACAATGCGGTCATGTCTTCTGTTGGGAGTGTATAGGAGACTGGGTGAGGGAAAAACCCGAATGCCCTTTATGTCGACGTGAAGCCATGGCTCAACACATCTTACCACTACGTGTGATGTAGTGACTAATTAGTTAGATGTGATTTGCAAGATATCCAATTCAGATGAACAAATGTTAACATGCTCAATCACATCCTCGATGCGAGATGCTAAAAACAAAACAAAGAGATACCGTGGCTCAGGGCCCATGGGTATCATCAGAGCAGGCTCATGCCGCTATAAAAAAAACCGCTCCAATCCTTTCGTGGTATCCATTCCAGTCCGTCCGATGCACCAACCGCCCATTATCTGCCATTCGGTTTCCTAAAGCATAGTCTTGAAAGAATAAATCTCAACACCAAGAAAAATGGCCCATCCTTGCATCCAGCAAGAGATGCCCGTCCGTTCCCTTGTATACATACTATACACAATTACTGATGGAGATCCAGGGGCCCCAATACTCGCAACCGCCAAATACACACCTGACGAGCAAGCTGAACCCCTCCGATCCCATCTGTTCCCGAAAACTTGTACAAAATAAAAGCTTGTCGACAAAGGTATCGTGAAAAAAAAAAACGTTGTCTCAATGCATCATCCTCATAAACTCCTTGAATCCCATGCTCGGTGTCTGTCCGATTTTCGGCCTGATCTTCCAATGCTGCTCTTTTTGTTGCTTTTTTTTGTTTTCTTTCTGTTTGAATCTGAAGTTGTATAATCACTCAACAGAGAACAGGACGATCTCTCCTTGTTCATTCTGTCGAAGTCGGAGTGATCTCCAGAGTTCTTTCTCTTCCTTGCCCTTACCCAACTCGCTGCCAGTAGCCTCACGCTCTCGGTGGAAACGCTTGAGAACTCTGTTTAAGCTGACGCCCTTCTCACTCTCAGGACCCTTGTCGACAAAGCTGAGGAAGACATCGGCTCGAGGCTTGTAGAGGACGACTTGTCCAGCGCTGGGGTCTGTTTTGCCATCTTTGCTCTGAGGGCGATACTCGATGAGCTGCTGAGGCTTCTTCTCTTTATGGGACTTCTTGGAAGAGGAAGAGCTCTTCTTGGTCTTGCTTGACGACTTGGTTTTCGTCTTGGACTTGGACTTGGGCTTGCTGCCGGCAATCATGCCAAAGAGGCTATGACCAGTAGAGGCATGCTTCGAGTGCTTAGAATGTTTGGAGTGCTTTGACTTCTTCAGAGGGCTCGCCGGAGAAACTTCCGGAGCGTCACCACCGGAGTAATCAGGGGATGGGGGGAATACAGGGCGCATCATACGGTTGATGCCGCCAGTGAGTCCTGAGTGAAGAACCGGCGGAGCATCCGTCATAACTTGGTCACTAGGAACATCGATATGTAATCGCTTGCGCTTCTTGTCCTTCTTCTCAGTGCTGATCCGGCTTTTGCGTCTTTCGGATTTTGAAGCGGGTGTAACAAATTCGGCGGCTGGCACGGGGCCACTTCCATATTCGACTGCAGGTTCATCGTCGTCATCCATGAAGCCGTATTCGTCGCCCTTGTCCTTGGGTTCGTATCGTACCAGTGAGTTGCCTGGCTCCGCGTCGAGATTCATGTTGGAAGCATTGGGTGTTTGTCCAGTTCCAACGAGGAATTCGAAAACATCAACATGTGGCTCCGGGGCAGCAGAAGGAGGCGTAGGAGCCTCTGGGGGCGGGCCGTTTGGCGATTCATCATCACTGCTTTCTTCGTACTCGGCCCAGCCGAACTGATCCTCAGGGACGTCTTCAACGTAGGCGTAGTGGCTCATGTTACCAGTGTTGTTGGGGAGAGTTTGAACTTCAGTCATGGCTTGGTCTTGGGCGTAGTGTTGCTGGTTATCGTTGGGGTGACTGTGTTTCTGTTTCTTGTTCTTCTTGTCCTTATAGAGCGCACCTTGGTACTTCTGGTCTTCGGTCATACAACTCTATATGATGTCAGACGATTACACGAGTTCAGGGGGGGAATGGCTACCAGAAAGCCTTGTGGTACATACGGTATGTGATCGGTATTGGACGCCAGGGAAATACACCATACAATCAATGCAGGTGAAGGTAGCGCCGCGACAGCGGTTACGATGAGGATCAAGCTTCTTCTTGGTAAGAACGTCGCCGCAGGCCTGTATGTAAGTTAGTATAACAAAGGACGGAGCTGATATAAACTACGGCATGAAGGGTATAAGTGGGATGCAAGACAATGGATACTCGTTCGATGCGGCGGGGTGGTGTACTGGGATATTTGAGGAATGCAAGGGGAGGCGAGAGCATGGCAAGACGGTTATGGTGGGCCAGGAGATCGGCATGGGGAAGAAGGGGTGTCCCTTGAAGGAGGCAGTTCGTGACAAGAATGGTGTGGTGGGAGTGATGTCAGGCGTGTATGAGGTTTGTTTAGGGGGGTGGGCATTGGCATTGGCATTGACGGGAGTGAAGGGGCATTTGTTTGAGAGATATGGAAACGGAGGGGGATAGGATATGGATATGGCTTGAGCGGCGGGAGTCTTTGGATAGCAGCATAACTACTAATCCATGGGAATGGATAAAAAGTCGAGACTTGGCGGATCGGAGTGTAAACAATGCAGAGAATACACTTCACCGAATAACGTACCTCACATGAAAAGGAAACCATGACTGTTCAGGGGACACTTGAGTGTCGATGGTGAATAAGATGTGTTTCGCTGTGCAGAGAAGAGAAGTAAACCTGCACAACGGTGCAGTTCTGAGAGACGGTCGGTATTTAACGGGAGACAACGCAGATTCAACGTCTTGAAGAGACTGCAGAAGTGCTGGCTTCCAAGAAGCTGAGAGGAGGGGCGCAAGGGCCAGGGGACGAAATGATTCGGCCGAGGGATGGTTTTGAGGCACGCAAAGCAAAAATAAAATCGGGGGCGGTGCTTTTTTCAGAGTTCTGTATGGCCTGGACGAGGTTGCTGATATGACAGGCGCAAAAGACTAGCTGCCGTAAGGTTGCGTTGGGTGTTGCTTGGGCACGACTTGGGCAGCATAAGCTCAACGAGCGATGAGAGGCAAAGAAAACGAGGCGAAATCAAGCAAGAGTCAGTCGCGAGCTCGAGGAATGCGTTGCGCCGACCAAAGTGAAAAGGCGGAAAACAAAGTTGGATGTTGACGATAGCACGAGATTGATGGAGGGGCGGGCGGGACAAAGCAGATAGCCCAGCACCAGCAGACGAGATTGAGTGCAGTCAGGTGGAGGGGTCCTTCGAGACCAGGGTCCGGCAAGCCTGAGTCTGAGTCTAAGACTGAGCCTCTACGGAGTACGAAGAGCACGGTTCTTGCGACGGGTTCCAGCTCCTGAGGATCACGTAGCGTAGCGTAGCGTGATGATGGAGGCGCGGGTATTGGGCGGGAAAGATGGCGTGTGATCCCAAAGAATTAAAATAGGAGGGCTCCAAAAGCAAGATGGAGGGATGAATATCAGTAGAGCTAAAGTCTCTTTGCAAATGACAAGAATGAACTGCACGCGCGCGCTGGAGAAAAGAGTGGGATGTTGCGGAAGAAAAAAAAATAGACGAGAAAAGGAGGGCGTTCCATTGATTAGAGTGGATGCTACAGATGGAACTACAGCACGAACCCGCTGTAGCGAACGCCCTGAAAGAGGGCAACCACAGCAACAACTGCAACTGACAGGAACAGGAATAGTGACAATAAAACACGAGATAACGACCGGACAGGAAGCATCGGATCCAATGCAGAGCATCTCACGCCATAGGAAGTTTGGGGGGGTTTGTTACCTGAACACCCAAGCAACCATCATAAACACCGTCAACAATCAACAGCCAACTCCAGCAAGGAAATGCTCAAAATAGTTCAGAACCAGTTCAGTCCAGCCCAACCAAAGCAAGCCTCCAGCATCCTGACTGTCTCAGCCTATGAGTGTGTGTGTGTGAGCCCGCTGCTGTAGCGACGCCTGCAACAAAATGATTGGACACTCATTCATTATTAGCAGAAACCCTGATATTGGGTGCTCATGATGATGACGATGATGCACACCTCAGAACTAACCCTGGAAACTCTGAAGCCGCTCACCCTGGATGGGTCTGATGCTCATCAGAACGCTAGTCCAGCCCGGCATTCCTTCAGGTCTTTGCGTACCATTGGCTGAGATATCAACCCAGACAGGGGCACTTATCAATGCAATGCCGCCCAGCAGGATAGGTTGGGTCTTGATTGGAGACTTTTCGCGCCTGTCAAATGTTTCTCGTCTATCACTTGTAGAAGAGAGTTGAGATGGTGTCAGGAGTTTGTACCAGGAGTGTCAGAGTTGAAGGCACAGCATGTTCCCCTTGCCTAGGGTTCGTGGCGCGCTTATTTCATAACTTGTGTGCCCTCGTTTCAAAGGGGCTTGACGCTTGTTCAATTTGATGTTGACGATCATTCGAACAGCGCATGTAGTAATGCGCCATCGAGATGCATGCTCCGCGCTTCGATACGGAGAGCAGTGTGTGCGTACCTGAGCTGTGGATGGACGGCTTTTTTTTGCATACTTTCTTGGCGTTCCATGCCAAACGCCCTGATTTGTCTGTAACATGCTTAAGATGTGCCATGGCATAATGAGGAAAAGAAGGGGCCTCAGAGCAGCAGCGCTCCTATGGATGGATTCCTGAGCAAAAAAAGGGACTCAGCACTTCACTACATGGGTTCTTCACCCACTTTGGACGACATCAGCCTGTTCGACTGTAGGAACTGCGGGGCAGATAAAGGGAAAGACTATGATATTTCTGCCTCTTGATAAGAGTTATGCGCTGTTCAGGTTGCTTTCTGGTCCATGGTCAATGGACATCATCCTCCTCTGGTAGCATGGCTCACAGCTACTGGTCCATGCTTGTGGTCTGCATGCGAAAGTAATCCAATAACTGTGAAATACGTGCTCAGCTCAGAGCTGCTTTGCTTCTTGCTTCGACACCCCCAAAAGGAATACAAATTCCATGTTAGTGTGCAATGACAACACTAGGTTCAGGGCCGTAGATTCCGTGGCCCCTTGCATAAAACTCTCCTCCTAGCTGGCATGTTTGCTTGTGTTATTGATCGTTCACCTATGAACTATCCCGCCATGCCCACGAGGTTATCATGCCGCTATCCGTCATCTGGCGACAGCATCTTACCCCGCCAAGCAAGATAGGTACAGCACGACAGGATAGCTGCCAGGTACAGGCGGGGGCTTTGGTTTGTCTATGGATGTCATACAACGAGTTTGACTGTCCCTCCAGTTCAACCTCGCTCGCCTCATATTCATCTTGGGTGGGCTCAGCAAAATGCGCCTTTATTTCAAAAGTGTCTCGTGGTCTGGTTAGCTCACCAGGCTATGCCTCTAATTATCTAGCTGATGGCACAAAGAGGCTAAACCACCGCGACGGTGGGCGCGGAAAGCCAAGATGAGGTTTGTCTCAGGGGATATCCCTGATCAGCATAACTGCTACAGCAAGCAGAGTATCATACGAAGCTGAGGAATGGAGACCCAGTCAGGCTAGGGGGGAGAACATTTGAAAAACATCAAAGGGCCGAGACGAAAGGGACGATTTGTATAAATTTCCTTAACCGCATTCCTCAGTTTTATCCCGAGAAATAAGGATAATTAGCTCTTCGAAAGACAATGTCCTAGACACTCGTGGACGGGCAGGAAGATACCCCCACACAGAGCTTGGGAGGAGGGAGGGCCGTCGCAGAAGATGAGATATTGTTTCATCGACCAAGAAAAGCAACTCCCTTCTGCCACAATTTGATAGTCAGTCACACATCACATCACATCCCGTCACATCCCATCGCAGAAGCTAGGGATATACTTACCAGCGTCTCGGACCTGGCTACTGAATGGGCTTATGCAGGCCATAGATACGGTCGATCGTTAGCCAGGAACCAGATTGTGATAATGTCTGTCGCTCTGGTATCACATTTGTGAAGTACCCATTTGTCAGTTCATCTTGACTCTTCATCAACATGCATCTAGTTGGACAGCACAAGCTTCCCTGATTCAGCAACCTTGGGGATATGAGCTAGGTACGTACGTACCGTCGTACTCCGTACCTATTCTGTAGTACGGGCGATATGTCAAAATCTTCCCGGATCAACAACTGGCGAGATTGAAGCCCGCTCTTTTATTATTTGTCAACATGATGATGTTGTTGGTCCGTGACGACGTGTTGGTAAGTAGACTTAAGGGCCTTGATCCTAAATGACAGAAATAGTCAGATGAGTTTAGGGCCATTTGGACCATCTAGGATAAACTCAGGATATTCTTTGCTTAACTATTTTGCGCACCCTCATCAAAGGTCATTGAAGCTCTTTCGTTTCTTCCTGCAAGGTTCCTAGCGTAGTTAAGTCGGTTAGGGTGTACATACGTTGAGCTCATTTCCACCGTCATGTCCGTACCCCTGGTTGGTTGTCATGTGGTTCATCTGTAACGAGAACAACAGGAGGCTGTGGTGATGAAAACCGTTTGACAGCTGACTAAAACTCATCAATCTCTTCATGCACCTGTGCGATGGCATACTGTATATTAACTATAGCGCCCCCTTGATCTCCTTGCCTCTGCTGATCTGTCTGTTTCGTCGCGTGTATCAGCTTCATTGGTGAGCGTAAGCTAGGAGGCTTCGGGTACCTGAAAGTAGCCCGCCGCAGAGGTACAGCCTCCGCTAAATTAGCGTTGACCGTTACCTGTGCTGCGCCCATGAGAGGAGTATCTTCATTTACCTTTCTCTCCACCTCATTGAGCTGAGATCACTCTGTGCCCCACCATCGACCTTTCAATGGAATATCCATCTCACCTCCAGAGTCCCAAAGTTATCGATATTGGCTGGATTGGTTCCTGTCTAGACATGGATGATGACTTCTAGGCAGATCTATTGTTGAGGTGCTAGCTGATAAGTATTGCAATTGTTGCTGGATTCAGAGCCTGAGGATTCGGCCCAGTCATTCGCTTTCTCAACGTAACTTTCTTTAGTTAATCTTCATTTCTTCTAGAATTTTGGCTTCACTTCTATTTCTCCTCATGACACCTACCTCGGCCAATACCAAATACCACTCCTTATCAGACTTTTGTTCCCTTGTATATTTTTGGGGCACTTGCACATTGTTCTACCATACTTGAGCATCGTCCACTTCTATTTGTGCTTCCACGTCTCTTGCCAACCTCGGTATCAATCCAAAGAAAGCCTTTCGACCCTTGTCATCCTCGTGCGTGGTACTTCCATAAGTGGGATCGCCGCCGAAGACAATCCCCAAGGAGCAAGAAAACTTTTGGCCTTAGATCAAAGGTGTCACAAATAACTTGAGCAGGGTTTCACCAAAGTCTATACTAGACTTGTCTAATTCTTTTTGTCACTCTTGGGTTCTTGGAAAGCGGTCCTAGGCTTTCTTGCTTCGCCTTGACGGTCGCCAGGGGCAGCTTCAACAAATTCAGTTCAGCTTGTTGCTTTTAGGTCTAGAGATCGAGGAGGCACACGCAATATTTACCTAGTACCTTACTTACCTCCCATACGGTGATTACCTTAAGTATAGGTCTAGGTGGTTTGGCAACTCCTGTCACGGTGTCACCTCTTCCTTCCTGCCTTTGCCCCCCTCAGCAAACCCCGAGCCATATTTCCAATATCTTGGGTGACAGGGCCTTGATCAACTCAACATCTTATCATCCAGACAGCTTCGAATACCCAGTACTTTTTCTTGGGACAGTCACCGTCTTTTCGACCCTCGCAGTTCGCGACCACCTACGATCTATACGAACGGATACCATATGCCCCTTGTTGCAGTCTCCGGCCTGTCTCCAGTCTCCGCCGTCAATCACTGTCGGGGGTTCCATCTCCCCATACAGTCCATCTCACTCTGGGTTGATAGGTAGACAGACATACACGGTCTACCTTCACCTGCACTGCATCAGCATCTGCATCTGCAGCGATATTGTTGTAATGCCCAGCAAACCGACCAAAGCAACCATGTCCAGCTCCAACTCTCCCACATCTCAAACCTCCAACAGCTACGTCGAGCAGACCGTCTCGGTATTGAGCTCGGTCGCCAGCTATATGCGTCTGCCCGCGCTGGCTTCAACGGTACGTCCACTATACTGCAGCTCGACTGACAAAATAGTCTTGCCTGCAGCCATCCATACCTACCTAGGGACTATTCTAATGTCAATGCGCATACAATAGGGTCTCGCCGCCGTCCTCACATCATTACTTTACTTTAAACAAAAGTCCGTATCCCAACACCATCACCATCACCGCCTCGGTCTCCAACTCCCCTTGCTAGCTGCTACCGACCTCCTCTTTCTTTGCCTGACCCGCATCATCATCAAGCCGAGCCCCGCTAACCCTGCATGTATTAGGGCTCTCATTTACCCGAGCAACATTCCCGCAAATTCTCGTTCAGACGTCCCCAAGCCTTCAGACTTTGGCATCTCAAATTTCGAAGAACTTTACATCCCGACCGACGATGGCGAGAAGCTCTCAGCCTTCTACATCCGTGGCCCTCGCGGCCACAAGAACTCAAACATCACCATCTTGATGTTCCATGGCAATGCTGGCAACATCGGCCATCGGTTACCTATCGCTCGAATGATTATAAACTACATTGGTTGCAACGTTTTTATGCTCGAGTATAGAGGCTACGGTTCATCAACAGGCCAGCCCGACGAGTCGGGTCTCAATGTTGACGCGCAGACTGGGCTCAACTATCTGCGGCAGCGGGCCGAGACACGCGATCACAAGCTCATGGTTTACGGCCAGAGTCTGGGCGGTGCCGTCGCTATCAAGCTTGTCTCCAAGAACCAGGAAGCGGGTGATATCGCTGGTCTGATCTTGGAGAACACCTTCCTCTCCATCCGAAAGCTGATCCCTTCCGTTGTGCCCCCTGCCAAATACCTTACCCTGCTATGCCACCAAGTCTGGCCCAGTGAGTCGGTTCTCCCCAACATCACAAAGGTGCCCACGCTTTTCATCAGTGGCTTGCAGGATGAGATTGTTCCGTAAGTTCCTCTGCACCCTCTCTTCCCCCGCTACCCCTGGTCCTGTGATGATTAAATTTGCATCACCCACAAAAGTTGAAGTACCCTCGTGGTCTTGATATGAAAGCAAATACTCCCTGATGATCGACATTTATTCTTCTACTGCAGCATAGCGCAACACAGAACACGAAGCTAATGTATGCCAGGCCAAAACACATGAAACAGCTGTATGACCTCTCCGCCGCACCCACCAAGCGGTGGAAGCCTCTTCCGGGTGGTGATCATAACTCAAGCGTCCTGGAAGAAGGTTACTTTGAAGCCATGTCAGATTTCATCGCTGAGGTAACGGGTGATACACCACAAGAGAAGACACGTTTGTAGAGACTGGGTATATCTCGTTTAATATTCCATTATGCATGCATAGCCTTGGTGAAGGAAGGAAAACGCACGGACAGCATCACACTCACGATTGACGACACCTCCTTTTTGTATTACCACACCTCTTCGTACACTTTCTTTGCTAGTCCACATTTATGTACACGCTCAGCACTCGCAAATAGTGGACTCGCAAACCTCGAACTAGAAAAGAAACTTGGCATTGATGAGACATTGATAAACTACTTTTGAGTTTGTTTGCTTGCGCTTGTGGTGGCCTTGGTGGTGGGGCATCTCGAGCCTCGTGATCCCTCCCAACCCGATGTTCGCGTGATGCGAAAAAATGAACAGTTGATGTTACATCAATGTCTTATTTGCAATCCTTTGGGTGTCGAGCAAGAAAATATCAGACCTTCGTACAGGTTATCATGATAAACTCAACAAAGGGTATCCTAAAGTTATACCAAACTTAGGCTAAAGTTATCCTAAAGTCATACCAAGTTAACTTAGGTCGTTTTGTTATTTAGGATCCAGTTTCTAAGTTTTCTTTCCTCCCTAGGGTGCAAGAAAATTTATGGCATTCGATGAGGGCGATCAAGTGGAGGGTGTTGAGTAGGATAATGCTGAGACCACAGTCCTCAGACGAAAGGTGCCGAGGAGAAATATATTGATGCGAAGATGGCTGATGCTGGGCTACTCCACGAGCCAAGCTGAATAGGTAAGATGTCGTCGATACTCTTGTCAGTTTGTATGGGTGTTCCAAACTGCTCTCCTGCTAATGTTTGCTCTGCTTTAACCTTCTCTACAGCCAGTATCATCGTATTGATAGCTATTTTATAGACATGAGAGAAAGGATAGTTTCTTTGACTACAATCACGACAGATGCCAGCCTGAATTGGCGTTCTATGCAGGCGCCTGGTTATCTCGACTCGTTTTGGTGACTCATCCTCCGGTCTCTCGTGTAAGCTGGAGCAAGTGTGGACAATGACAACTTTGTCACATCCCCACAGACGTGCTATAGCCATCTAATGCAGCATCTTCAAGTCCATTGATGGACTGCCTCGCCACCGATATCTTCTGCCGGTCAATGCTATCTCCCTTCTCAGTAGGAACCCACGCCTCCTGTTATCAGTGTTTGGCTTCTCAACTTATCAAGCATCGTGTAGACGATGATCATAACTTCGACAGTCTGGTAAAATGTTCTGCGTCCGTCTGCGGTCCATTCATCGCGTCTCTCAAATATCCCATTCGTCGTATATTCGAGTTGGCTAGCAGTTGACGAATCATTCTATGAAATGCCATTGATTCCTGTTCCGTTAGCTTGTCCTCGATGACGCCAACAACTGCAGATTTACTTGTGGAGGAGTCAACGAAGACATAGGATAATGCTCCTAAACGATAAAATGGCTTATGTAGACCAAGTCATAACATGTAGGTAGATTTAGATAGAATATCTTAGGACCATCCCAGTGGACTCTTTAAGTAGCTCATTCTTGTCACCTAATTCTGGAGTCCTGCGGCTTCTGACAACTTAAGGGCTGTCTTGCTAGAAAATGTTCTTGCTACTTGATGTCTCTGACACCAAATTTGTTCTCAGTCGTGGACTAGCAAGGCCATAGAATTCTTGTACTCCGTGATCAACTTCGGTAAGTGGTTAGACTCGGACGCCCTTCCTATGTGCCCTTGCACATACACTCACTGATGCCTCTAGCATTCGACGTCCCCATCAAGAGCAGCCCAGACCTTTCCCACCTCCGGTTGTTGCGGCCTCTTCTTCTTGAGTCCTAGTAGTAGTTTGCGCCCGGGCTTTGCCTCTTCGGGTGCAGGAGTAGAAGACAAGGACATTGGCCTAGAAGCCGCGCGTCCAGCTACGGCACTCCATCCTCCAGTACCGGCTCGGAGGGGTACCTCTCGCCGAGAAATTGCACCGGTAGCATCTGAGTGGCAGAGCAAGACGCTTTCAGCGAGCTTTTCACGGCGGATAGTCTGCTCGATCCGAGGTTTGAGGACTTCTAGGCTCTTTTCCATGGGTGCAGGTGTGAGAAATGCGGAATATGAGACTGAAGCTTTGATGAGAACTTCCTCATTCAGAAAATCAACCTTGAAGCTGAAGCCTTGAAGGGATGTGAGATCCGGTTCAAGAGTAGTGTTTACTTCCTCGATGGTCAGACCGAAGCGAGGCTCCGTAAGTACCAGAGCATTGAAAGGCTCAGTCTCGAGAATTGGGGGACTTGGAGGTCGAATGGCAGCCGCAGCCGCAGCTTCGGCAACTTGAGATGCTCGGATCTTGACACACTGCGCAAGTGTCTTCGTCGGGGCTGAAACGAACTTATCTGATTTCCACACAAGAACAGACCGGTGAATGTCGTAGTCCTCACTCTTACTCTCGAAGCCGAAGTCCTCGGCGAGCAAGTGAAGAAATTGGCGTGACTGGTTCTTCATGGGCTCATATCGTAGACGAACTTCGTCTTTGTTAGCAGCAAATACTCGGAACTGGCTCTCCTGAGCATCTCCCCATGATTGCATCTGTTTATAAAGCTTCAGAGTATTATCCGAGAAGGGAATATGGTCATTGGTGTGAGAAGCAGGGTCGATATTAAGAGCTGCGGCCAGGCGACGGTTGCGGTCAAGTCGTTCGCACTCCTCATCACATCGAACCTCTGGTCGGCTCGGAGTAGGGTTGCTCGTACTTGCTAGGCACTTGAAACTCTGCTTGTGATTACCACATGCACAGCTGGTGGACATCTTTACCTGACAAGCTGTTGATTCCTTGCAGGCTAGTACGTGTGTTAGTGGCAAGCTTAAAACTGGGTTTTATCGACTTACGAGTTTGTCCATGGCAGACGCTCTGGCATGGGTGGTTACATAGCAGCTTGGGCTTTCCGCATATTTGCTCGCAACCGTTCTGAGCGTCTCCGCATTCTCCGGGGCGATGACATAGCTTTTTACAGGTATGGAGCCCGCAGGAAAGTTTCTGTCCGCATTGCTCTCCGCAATGAGCCTCTTGCAAATGACAAGGCTTGTTGTGAAACGTCGTCTTTCCACAGATGCATCGCTTCTGAACGAGGTATGTGCATGGCGGGCAGGATACATCATCAGGATGGCACTGATGGTCAACAGAAGGATGTCCACATGCAGTCTGCCGCTGGCACTGGTTAGTGCAAGATGGCTGTCTCGTTCCGCATGGTTGTGGAGGATGCAAGACTGTCTGGCCGCAATTGCACGAAACTTCTTCCCAGATAGCCTCGGGACAGCTTTGGCAAGCTCCGCGGTGACAGAGTTGCTCGCAAAAGTGACTACCACATTTAAGTGGTCGTCCGCAGACGGCGACACAGATATGCTCGGCCTCAACTGGTAGCGAATCAGGGCCCAGGCGTTGCTTCTTCTGCTGAGCAATACGCTGAGATGCCTTCTTTTCACCCGGGCAACAATGCTCTCCGCATCGGTGTCTTCCGCAGTTACGAGTAGCCTGGCATATCTTGAAGCATAGGGGATGTTGGATGTTTCCCTCATGGCAGATCGTCTCGCCCGTGACTCGGCCACAGCGGCAGTCAATCTCCATCGTTTGAGTGCAAGGGTCGCATTCCCCAGTGTGGCACAAGGATTGGCAGAGATGTCCGCATTCCAGCTTCTTCTCGCAAATCCTCTTACAGTGAGGAACTTTATCTTCACAAGACTGACGAGGCTGCTCCATGAGATCCTTGAGCGGTGTCCTGCCGCAAGGGCAATGGGTGACAGCGTCCGGAGAGAAAGGGCAATGAGCCGAGACCTCTTCTTGCGGGTGACAAGAAACCTGGCAACGATGTACACCACAGTCGAAGGCTCTTCCGCAAGCACTCTCGCAGCTAAAAGAGCCCTCAAACCAGGAACTGCTGCCCAGATCGAAGAGATCGAACGAGTCGCATATGTCTTCCTGTTTGGAACATTGCATCTCCTTTTGCACGCGTCCACAATAACACCTAGCTTCGACCAGCACGTCGCAGGTACCGCAGACACCTGGATGGCATGTTTGAGCACATTCATGCTGACCACAAGGTAGAAAATCGCCACAACGCTCTCGACAACTCCACCCGTTGTAGTAATCGGTATCCCTACAGTTCTTTCGCTGAGAGTGCTTTCCACAGTAACAGGGCTCCGGTGGGCTCAATACGGTGCACGGAGGGCATGGGCCAGGATGACATTGAAGAGTGCATGGGTGGGAGCATGTCGATCTATGCTTGGAACATGTTTGCCCACATGAATGAGGAGGCAAGATGCTGTTCCGACTAGGCTGCGTTTCTTTGCCGCACCAACACGAACTATTGCCTGGTCCTTCTATCAACGTTGAGTTACACCCAGGGCAACGCCATGATTGGTCGCCGCTCTCCTCGTTGACCTTCATGGACGTATCCCACCATTGGTGGGCACATTCAAGATGGACGACGGTCCAGCAGGTAGTGCACGACCAGACCTCAGTTTTTCGAGTCACCTCTTCGGTGCAGATACGGCACTCATAGTTCCAGTTGACGATGTCTTCCTGAATTCGTTGCCATAATTCTGAGGCAGTCGACTTGGGAACCTCTCGGCGGGGCCTACCCTGCTTGCGGTCCCTTGTACGGTTTCTTGAGCGTCCTTGGCCTATGGGCCGAGGTGCGCTTGGTGGTTGCTGTTGGGCACTATAGTTATCAGTATGATGTATTACCTTGGGGCTACCGATCCTACCTCCTCTGGGACACAGGCTGTCCAGGCACGAATGCCGGGGCGTCTGCACTCAAAGATGCATCCTGAGCAACCTCTGTTGGTTGCTCAGTTGTAGTCAAGCGTCCACCAAAAGTACGCTGCGGTCCCATGGAGAACACGCCTCTCCCTTGGTTTGCTTGCCCTCGAGAACCACCTCGATTACCTCGCCGGTTTCTTCTGCTTCTAGAAGACCCTGAGCTTTCGGGGGCGGCTATGGTTTGTGCAGCAACAGCGGCATCGGCAGGCCCTGTCTGAGGGGCATCTCCGCGACCCTCGGGAACTTGTGCTGAATCATCCTGTCGCTGGCCACGATTCCGTCCTCCCCTTCCCCTACGGCGTCCTCCACCTGAACCTCCCCGAGAACGTGATGCTGAACCCTGGCCCTCCCTTTGAGACCGATTTGGGGCATTATTTCGTGCCTGATGAGATGTACGGCTAGTCTCTTGCTCGGCCATGATGGCGGAGATCACGGTCGTGAGCTGAGAAGTCGTGGCTGTTGCAAATATTGCGCTATGTAGTATAAAGCGTCTTCAAACTGCGAATAAGAAATAGGAAAACAATGAGCTTGCAGGCGAAGGGAGAACTTGGAAGGAGAAAGTGGGGAAAGATTTTCGACTGCTTCTTCACGAGAGCGAGAGTTAGAGGAGCAGGGAAGAAAGTATCGAGGAAAGGAATCTAGAAACCTTATGATATATTACGCTGTTTGCAATAAATTCTTAGGAGGCGTTGAAAACCGGTGGAGCCCTGTACGCTTCCGTGTGGCGAAGCCAATCTGACAAACATAGACACTTATTGGTTGGTTCGATAGTCCATCAGAATGAGTCACCAACAGGAACCACCTCTTTTGGAGGTTTAAAACTGTCCATTTTTTTATCTCAGCAGCCAGAAAATTGAGTCCACCCACGAACGTAGCCCTTAGTGGAAAGAAAGAGTCACTGATGCTGACATATCAGCCTAATTTCCGTTTCTGCCTGGAAACCCCTAGACGTCACTCCCCTAAGGTATTGTGGCTGAAAACCCGTAACCGCCACACATCAGCAGTTGTGAGAGTCAAGGTTTATCAGTGAACATTATACTAACATATTGGCTGCTTTGCAGCAATGGTTCAAACGAGTCTTTTATGTTCCGGTGAAAATCACTCATCATATCAGGTCATTTGAAACCATGATTACTTTAGCTACTGCCATTGAGCTTGCTTCAGGGTAACCATCAGTCGGGGAACAAGAAAACATCGGACCTTAATATAGCATATTAAAATAAACTCTCTGTTAAAGGTATCCTAAACTTATTCCAAGTTACCAAGTCTTTTTATCACTTAGGATAGAGATCCTGAGTTGTCTTTTATCCCCTAGACATCTATCCTAAGAGAGGCAAGAAAAGTTTAGGCGTCAATCCTGAGTAATAATCGAGTTAGGACCTTGGACTACAGATTCTGTTATAACTCAGGCCCCAGACCAAGCCAGCTGCTGAAAAAGTATGGAAATAACCCAAAGAAGGACATTATAAGTTCTTCATAAAGCAAGTGCTGTGAAAACAAGTCTTCGCAAGAGATTCAAGCTCTATTGTTAGAGACTAGGTTTTGAATATTGCTAGAAGATTACTAAACTGCCACAAAAGCCTATTAGATAAGGTACATATAGAAACCAGCATATCTTGGCACTATCGTGAACTTACAGGTGACATTGTCAAGGAGATATAGCCAGGATCAGAAGACTCCTATGTGAACTATCCAAAACTGTTAGATCTCAGAGTTACTGTAATGAGAATCAAGCTACCCAAACTGGTCACAGGGTGCGGATCCTATATTGAAGCGGAGGATTCCCTATTTACAACCCGATTCCTTCATCCACTAATAGCTTGTGATTTCCATGGTTGCGGCTCACCTCGGGTTTAACATCCCCGGCACATCTGTCAACACGACAGAAGCACAGGCGGTTACTTGTTAGCCAATTTGCGTATGCGCAGGGCAGAACGGAGCATGTTGAATGGATATCGGCATGAAGTGCGACGCAATATTGATCACGTTGACAAGAGATCTCGGGAGAGGCCGGGATGTCGGTACCGGCTCCACTTCCGGCCTAGACATAAACACCATCTCACCCACGACAATTGTAGTTTGACAACAGCTGAGGAATCAAAGATCCTTGAAAAAAGTAGTCACCTTGAAAGTTTGATGGTCGAACAATTAGCTTGAGCTGGCGTTCAGCCGAGGACATGGTTCAAAAGCAACCATAACATATAACAAAGTCTTCAAGATCAGGACCATATCCAGCTTCATATTGCCTGTGACAGCAATGATTCTCGTGAAGCCAATTGGTGATCGCTCAAACAGCGTCATAAGTAGACAGAGACAGCTTCCTTTGAGGCTCTGGGCCCCCAATATCCGTCTGGGGTACGGGTGCTCCATATTCTCCATATGGAGAGGAGCTCGGGACAGCCTCCAACGCCCAGGATAGCTTCTCACGAGCTTCACAGGTTAGGAGCTAGGCTCGGTAGTGTGGCGGCTGCAGTCTTTAATACACGCCCCTCCACCATGAAATACCTAATTGCTTGTTGCAGACGGACAACCTCCGAAGGTCCCCATGCTTCAGCAGTACCCTCACGAGGGGATAGGAAGAAAACCAAGGACAAGTATCCTGAGAAACAAAAATACTTGGACAGGTTTAGCATAACTTAAACATCTTTCTAGTTGGCTTATTATAGCACCTTGAATACATGTCTTACGTCTTTTGGCCCCATGAACATTCAGTCCCAGACCTTCGGTGAGTTGAAGGGAACGGCCCCGGTATCGATGACAATTCTGCACCCCGGGTAGAATTTAGATCTTACACCAACATCAGACATAAAAACAACGAGAAGATAATGTAGAGAGAACTGCGGTCTCCAAGGTTTGCTCGGGGTTAGGAGTTTAGATATTGTGGTAACACAACGGGAATGGTTGAGGTAAGATGTAGATAGACCATGCACGTGACCTCAACGTGGATTTCCCGTTCGGCGCGTTGAATTTGAGTGCGAGGGACAGCCGTCAACCTCAACGCAACGACAGGTCACTCCATCTCCGGATTCCACGAGACGTCGCCCGTACAAATCCTCCAAAATGGCTGCTCTGATCAAGGCTGCGAACGCCAAAATCCGGTCAAACCCGGTGACTGACTATGTCTGCTCAACCCGTACGTCTTTCGAATATCCTGTCATGTTTTTTGCATGAGCTCCGATTCGCCTCCGAAAGCGCAATTTTGGGATACTGTAACTCAACAAACAACACCGCGGCTACAATGCATACAAAAGCAGATTTTAGGCATAGAAAAGATGCAGGGGGGAATGTTGTTCTCTGAAATATGTCAATTGGGCCGTTGGAGGTTGTGTTGATGTGCAATGCGTGTTTTGGAGCACGGCAGCCTCGGGGCGATCAGCGTGTCGAGATTTGCGACTGACTCTTGATATTTGCAGACTTTTGGGGCCCTGTCTCTAACTTTGGTATCCCTCTCGCGGCCATTATGGACACGCAGAAGAGCCCTGAATTGTATGGTAGACCAATAATGCATTGTCACCAAGCGTAACTGACTTTGCCTCTACTAGGATCTCGGGACAGATGACCGGTGCTCTCATCATCTACGCCGGTACTTTCATGCGATACTCACTGGCTGTCACACCTAAGAACTACCTCCTATTTGCCTGCCACTTTGTCAACGCTGGTGCCCAACTCACCCAAGGATACCGATACCTCAACTACCATTACTGGGGCGGAAAGGAGAATATGCCCAAGGAGCAGCTGGCACAGGCTGTCGAGGCTGCCAAGGGGAAGGTTGAGAAGGCCACGGAGAAGGTTCAGAATGCCGTCAGCAAATAAAGAGGTTACCTGACCGACGGTCACTGGAAGGGATCGGTGTGTCGGGCTGCATGCCGTCCATAATAGGAGTGTCCCCGGGTTGTACCTCGGGATTCGGAGAGTGGCAGCACACAGCTACCGCACAACAACGTCGTAACTTGACAAGAATTTGTTCCCTCGAACATCTAGAATCGCACCCCGAGTTGGGGTCTTTGCAGCACTCGTGCCTGAAGAGTTGCTACGAGAAGACCTTGTTGTGGGGGCCCTGAGGTCAATGAATATGGTTAGAGCAAACAAATCAAGCCTTCAGATGCCACATTGAATTATTGCGAGCAAGTGATGGGGAGGAGTGCTCCCCGGAAAACGGAGATTCAATCAATTCCCCGGGAGGGCTTCCGATGCTCTTCTCCTAATGGAAAATGATATCAGTGGTATGATATTTCGCATTCTACCAGTAGGATGTCAACTCTATGCTAGTCTTTCGTTCTTGCAGCAGTTTTGTGTACCGGGACTTATGTAACAAGACTTGCTAACGTTTTCGTTGTTACGGTCTCGACATTTGGAGACTTCGAGAAACAAGATATGTGTAGTCTCAATTCAGCAGCGATACAACTCAGGCACCCTTGTATCTGAGCGAAACAGGTCCATGAGAGCAAGGTTAGTACGTAGCTCCCTTGAAGTCAAGATACAAACATAGATCTGAACTAGGGGTGGACCCCTTGGTTCCCGAATCTTGCATAGAAGTTCCCGACTATTCTCGTGCCTGTGCCTGGCCCTCCCCCACCAGGTTCCCGAAGTGACGGAATAAGGTCAATGTGAAAGGGTAGGCCAGGGGTGAAGACTGACTAGCTGCCATTGATCAGCAAATGCAAGGTCAGTGTGCCTCCCTCAGCCTTTGTCAGGCGGATCCGGTGATGTTCTGGTCGGCTTCTGTCCATGAACGTGGGGATAAGCATTTCCTCTGTAAGTTTTGGGTCATCGGTGAACTACCTACAACGCCGGCAACACTTGCGGTTATTACCCAACCATTACCGCACCCGCGTGTTGCCTATGCTAACCGCCTGTCGGGTATGGAATGGCATCATCTCGAGCCTCCTGCGAGGATCCCACATGATCTGCATAGTCTGCAGCGCTTCTCGACTGTGTTTGAGTCGCGAGGACGGAGGTTGAGCTTAGAAGTCGGTCTCTTTCGGAATGGCATTGCTCAGCATTGAACGATAATCGGCAAACTATATATGTCTGTTTTTCGACACTACAACCACTTGAACGAAGAGTAACTGGTCACATAGAATTGTGATGTCTAGAAACCTCAGATGATTGCTATGTAATACCGAACTTACCTACTCCAGTGGAACATCCATAGGTCGATAATCCACTGTCATAGGCTCCAGATTTGACTCCAACTGCCTGTTCCAGCCCGGCATTTGTGAGGGGGAAACGCCAGTGCTTCAACCAATTCGGTCAACCATTTTTCTGGATACACGCCGTGCACCAATTAGTTGATCTCGAATAGAGAATGCCTTCCTATTCGGTTTTGCTCAGCCCTACCCCAATTGACTCTCGACTTAAAATTTCGACCTTTTGCCAACAAGTTATGCGGAGGGGTACACCGAAGTCCGAGGTCGGACCTAGCTCGCTTTCTGCACCTAAGGTACCTACCTTGTAGCGTAGTGAACAGCTGAGTATTCACACCTGGCAACTCATATCCAATCCGGGGATGATAGAAACTGTCCGTCTGACAAGAAAAGATTTTGTAAGTAGGTAAATTTCATCGCCAGTGGAGGCTCATGTCCTGTAGAGTGGCAGCATAGTGTCACAAAATCCGACATATTGAGCAAATAGTGGCCAAATGCGCACCAATGAAAGCGTCATTTTAGTCAACAAATGCAATGCGCCGGTCTTCATCCACCGAGAGATTGGTTAGGCAGGCTATGCCGCCATCATACTTGATAGTGCACGAGAAAAGAGGAGAGACCCTTGGATCGTTCGTTACATGTTGAGTACTTGGTTAACTTCCATGGTAGGAGTATTTAAAAGTTTCAGGAAATATTCTCGATGCTCAAGATAAAAAAAGACTGAAACTTGGGCCTGAAATGCATAAACCTTTTCTAGACAATGGATGCCGATTCCTTGTTGCTCATAAACCCCAAGCAGCTGGGATAGGGGGCGCTTTGGCTCGTCCGATCTCATCTAAAACTAAGTGGCCGCCGGTCTTTGACCTCCGTGGGGGTGGAATCCAGTGGGAATAAACGCATGATACAGACAGGAAATTGACTCGGAGAAGAAGTTGATCAAACATGGGCTGGGGCATTTTCTTCAAACGAAGTACGTACGAGCATATGTAACAGCACCAGGGCGTGATCGTCATTCGTGGTTGACAGAGGTTCACAGCCTGTAAGTCTGTGCAGCTCGATGTGACCTATCACGATCAGTGAACAGACAAACTGGTTGTCGAGTGTCCCCAATCACCTTTCCATTGGGTGACTGCGGGTTAAAATATAGTTTTTATAGCAAAATGATATGACTGTTGTGAAATCGGTATCATATACAGCCTAAAAAGAGGACAAGGTCAAGCGGCGAGCGGTGGGTAGTGTAAATGCTTCAAAACACCTTGGATGGCGATACGGTGATACCCCACATGCATCTTGTGGACTCGAGCCTGGTGGCCCTGGTAATGTATGATGCCCGGGGATTGCACAAGCTTTAGATTGAGATTCAAGCTTGGACAACAAAAGCAGTCAGGGTCCAATCAATGGTGGGGGTCAGGTAGATCTCTCTGGTTAAGGTGTGCGGTGTTACGGTGGACAGAGAGCGGCTGTGGTACCAATGACTTCAATCCCGAGATACTGCGGAAAATGTGATGCAGCAAGAGGGGAGGGAGGCTTCTGCGGCTCTGGCTGTTACAGCCACCAGGCCAGGGGTCCAGTGTGAATTAACCAGATGGTGCTGCACATCGTTCAGAACCGACAAACATCCTCGGCATTATGGAAGGCCCAGTATGATACCAACGTGGATCCTCTGACTGGACTTCCCTTGGTCCATGGCATCCATGGCAACCCATGGACAAGGCGAGCAGATTGCTCGCTCCTACGCCAACATCAGGCGGGTGGGACATATAAACCTCTAGAGGAAAGGTTGCGGTGCGGCAACCTCTAGAGGTTAGGATCAAAACCCCTAGAGGTAAGGTGCGCGCTGGTCGGTGTACGTGGACGAAACACAAGGAAGCGCAAAGCACCTTTAGGCCGGATTGTTGAGGACAAAGGCGTTTCGTTTGCCGAGAGGTTGAGTGAGTGAGATCTCGTCTGGCAAGGTGCGTGAGGGGAGAGATCGATGATCGGCGGGTGTTGAGATTATGTGAAAGCTCGAGAGATGAATATCGCGATATAGGCAGATAACTAGAGCTGATAGTAAAGCTCCGAGCTCGAGCCAAATAATACCCTCAAGTCATGGAGGGGAGACCAGTCACTATCAGAGAGCGTTGATTGGCCAATGGCTTTGGTTGAACAAAGATGTGTCGGCGGAATGAGTTGCGTCAACTCACACGCTTTTTTTATACAATTTTTTTTCTTACTCCTTTTTCTATTTCTCGCTGTTCGTTGCAAACAGGACCGAGAAAACAGGCCGCTGTCAAAACCCATCATATCGGTTCGTGGATTGCCAATCGTCGCGTTTCGAAGCACTGTCACTTGCCCAGCCGGATGCCTTTGGCCATCTGATAGGCGCTCCTCTGAGTTAAGTTAGTACTAGGTAGGTAATATGTATCTCCATGGCTACCTCAGGGAGAGACCGTAAATAGATGTTGTTTCGCTATCATACTGGTAACCGACGTAAGAATGAATACTTGTTGTGCTTGGCTGATCACACACCCCCATGCTCCCCCATGCTTGTGTGACCTGTTCTCATTTTGGCTGTTCCCGGGTGAGGCGCGAAGAAATCTATTGCTGAAGCCATGTTGTACCACCACGCTCATCTCATGCTTGTTGTACCCAGCGATTCGAGGCGCATCCCGCCATACTGGTGCCGTTGCCGCTCTTGCTTATATAGCCGCCTTCTGCCCTCATTGCTTCTTCCATTACTGTAACTGGTGGTAACCCCCATTGCATATTGCAGCTGGTGGTATCATCATGACCGGGCCGGTTATCAACAGCATCTCCCAAATCTCCATAGATCCGTGAATGCTAGATGAATGCACTACAACACAACATAACACAAAATGGGATTCCCATTCAGCGGGAAAGTGACCGCACTTCACTTGTAGGTACGCCATAGACTCATGGCCAATGGGTAATAAGAGAATTTAGGTTGGCGGTACCGCGGTAGAGGACTCTGCGCGGCCGAGCTTAAGTTCCACTCCTCAGCCGTTAGTTAGCAGGGAACCGCCTCGAGAGTCTTCTGTTCTTTGTATGTACCTAGAATGATACCGCGCTTCTATTTACGGTCATGGCCTCCTGGAGATACGTCTCCAAGGCCGAAACAGGTCCGTTAGAGTCATGGTTTGATCGTGTTTTAGTGGCATGTCCTGGCAGCTCTTTGGAAAGTTTTGATGGAGATCGAGTGGGAGAAGACTCCGCCTGCGCCGTAGGGTTTCTTAGGATGGTATGGTATGCACCTTGGGTAGGTAGGTCGGTCCCTTCAGACTTCGGGCTTTCTCCAAACGTCACACCCCATCGCCGTCCGCTTTCTCATTCACACGCCCTCCCGTCCTGGATAGCTCTTCCCCCCGGAGGCCGGGTGTGTCACCGACGACACACGCTTGGGGGTTTACACTGCTCTACAAAATCCCCTCGCCCGCCTGCACATCCCTTCCCTTCGATCTCTCTCTTCTAACCCTCATACCCTTCTATTACCGCTACCGAGTATACCCTCTGCCTCCAATTCTTTGTGCTCTAGGGTGATATCGCAGCCATTCGTGAGCTGGAAGAGCTGTCGTGGTATCTTCATACCGACAAGCGTGCTCATTACCCCACCACCAAAAGTCAAAGAGACCCCGCCATTAAGCTCTCGATAAAGCTCCCACTTTGCCAGAGCTTCTCACCTTCGCTCATCTTAACCTCTTCATCTCCCTGAAGTCGCTGACACAAGATCGCCCAAGATGGCTGGCATTGCTCCCGTTGCTCCCCAGCAACCACTCACATTCAACGATGTCTTCGAGGAGGAAGATATCGATGAGCCTAAGGAGGCCAACACGGTCCACCACATCCGTGCCAACTCTAGCATCATGCATGTGAAGAAGATTCTTGGTAAGTAGCCGGCGCATTCGCGACAGCCACCAATGGCTTATCTCGGGAGCGATATCGCCCCCGTTGCGCATCTTGAGGACTTGCGCTGACTCCATTCTCTTTCTCCTACAGTCGCCAACCGTGGTGAAATTCGTAAGTCAAACAGCCCATTTCCTATCCTAGACCCGCAATCGCTAACATGTGAGCAGCCATTCGTGTATGACTGCCTGTCCATTCCCTCCACCCGACCGTCCATTTTAGACACTGCCAAGCTGACACGGATTTCTGGTTGTAGATTTTCAGAACTGTAAGTCTAGATCCTCGGTTTGGAATGGCTCATGACCTGAACTACGGCACTGACAATCCCCAGGCTCACGAGCTTTCGCTGCACACTGTTGCAGTCTTCAGGTACCCATCACTTGAATCCGCGATCCTAGCGACACAAGAATTTGTAAACTAACTCGGGCAGTTATGAGGATCGGTTGAGCATGCACCGACAGAGTACGCGATTCATCCATGCCCATTTGTGTCAAGTTTCCTTTGCTGACCATTCCTTCAGAGGCCGATGAAGCCTACGTCATTGGCAAGCGTGGACAGTATACCCCTGTTGGCGCATACCTCGCTGGTGATGAGATTATCAAAATCGCTGTCGAGCACGGCGTGCAGATGATTCACCCTGGTATGGATATGTAATTCTCGGCATCCGGGATTCGCAGCGCTAACCAATAACCCAGGTTACGGTTTCCTCTCCGAGAACGCCGAGTTTGCCCGCAGCGTCGAGAAGGCTGGCCTCATCGTGAGTCTAAAGTACCCCCCACCACTCCCGCTCCGTCCGTGCACTAACCCCGGACCAGTTTGTCGGCCCCTCCCCCGATGTGATTGATTCTCTTGGTGACAAGGTTTCTGCCCGAAAGCTTGCCAATGCCGCCAATGTACCTGTCGTCCCCGGTACCCCGGGTGCTGTTGAGAGATACGAGGAGGTCAAGGACTTCACCGACAAGTATGGTTTCCCTATCATCATCAAGGCTGCCTTCGGTGGTGGCGGTCGTGGTATGCGAGTAGTCCGCGAGCAGGAGAGTCTTAAGGAGTCCTTTGAGCGTGCCACCTCTGAGGCCAAGACTGCTTTCGGTAACGGAACTGTCTTCGTTGAGCGTTTCCTTGACAAGCCCAAGCACATTGAGGTTCAGCTTCTTGGTGACAACCACGGCAACATTGTCCACCTGTACGAGCGTGACTGCTCCGTTCAGCGACGACACCAGAAGGTCGTTGAGATCGCCCCTGCTAAGGATCTCCCTGCCGAGGTCCGCGACAACATTCTCGCTGATGCTGTGAGACTGGCCAAGACCGCTGGTTACCGCAATGCCGGTACTGCTGAGTTCCTGGTTGACCAGCAGAACCGCTACTACTTTATCGAGATCAACCCTCGTATTCAAGTTGAGCACACTATCACTGAAGAGATCACTGGTATCGATATCGTTGCCGCCCAGATTCAGATCGCTGCTGGCGCCACATTGAACCAGCTTGGCCTCACCCAAGATCGCATCTCGACCCGTGGTTTTGCTATCCAGTGCCGTATCACAACTGAGGACCCTGCCAAGGGATTCTCGCCTGACACTGGAAAGATCGAGGTTTACCGATCATCTGGCGGTAACGGTGTCCGCCTGGACACTGGTAACGGTTTCGCCGGTGCTGTTATCACCCCCCACTACGACTCTATGCTTACAAAGTGTACCTGTCACGGTTCTACATACGAAATCGCTCGTAGAAAGGTTCTCCGAGCCTTGATCGAGTTCCGTATTCGAGGAGTCCGAACAAACATTCCTTTCCTCGCCTCCCTCCTCACTCACCCTACCTTTATTGATGGAAACTGCTGGACCACTTTCATCGACGATACCCCTCAACTCTTTGATCTCATTGGCAGCCAGAACCGCGCCCAGAAGCTGCTTGCCTACCTCGGTGACGTTGCCGTCAACGGTAGCAGCATCAAGGGTCAAATCGGCGAGCCCAAGTTCAAGGGTGAAATCCAAGTTCCTGAGCTTATCAACTCTGCCGGAGAGAAGATTGATACTTCCACGCCCTGCACCAAGGGATGGCGAAACATCATTCTCGAACAGGGACCCAAGGCTTTCGCGAAGGCTGTCCGCGAGTACAAGGGTACTCTGCTCATGGACACGACTTGGAGAGACGCCCATCAGTCCCTTCTGGCTACCCGTGTTCGTACCGTCGACTTGCTCGGTATTGCCAAGGAAACTAGCCATGCGCTCTCCAACCTGTACTCCCTCGAGTGCTGGGGTGGTGCCACCTTTGATGTTGCTATGCGATTCCTCTACGAGGACCCCTGGGACCGACTCCGAAAGATGCGAAAACTTGTTCCCAACATTCCTTTCCAGATGCTTCTCCGTGGTGCTAACGGTGTTGCTTACTCCTCTCTGCCTGATAATGCTATCGATCACTTCGTCGACCAGGCCAAGAAGAACGGTGTCGATATCTTCCGTGTCTTTGATGCCCTGAACGATATCAACCAACTCGAGGTTGGAATCAAAGCTGTCCAAAAGGCTGGCGGAGTTGCCGAGGGAACGATTTCCTACTCGGGTGATAGTACAGTACCCTGTTCCCCATCGTGATGTTGACCTACTGACCATCCTTATAGTGCTTCGCCCTGGCAAGAAATACAATCTGGAGTACTACCTCGACCTTGCCGATAAGCTGGTCGCCCTTGACATCGATATCTTGGGTATCAAGGATATGGCTGGTGTGCTCAAGCCACATGCGGCTACACTTCTGATCGGATCAATCCGAAAGAAGTACCCTGACCTTCCCATCCACGTGCATACACACGACTCTGCCGGTACTGGTGTGGCTTCGATGGTCGCTTGCGCGAAGGCGGGCGCCGATGCTGTCGATGCTGCCACCGACAGCCTGTCTGGCATGACTTCGCAGCCCAGTATCAACGCCATCATTGCTTCCCTTGAGGGCAGCGAGTGTGACCCTGGTCTGGACCCCAAGCTTGTTCGATCACTTGACGTCTACTGGCAACAACTTCGTCTGCTTTACTCTCCCTTCGAGGCCCATCTTGCTGGCCCTGACCCCGAGGTTTACGAGCATGAGATCCCTGGTGGTCAGTTGACCAACATGATGTTCCAGGCTTCTCAGCTAGGTCTTGGATCCCAGTGGCTTGAGACCAAGAAGGCCTATGAGCATGCCAACGAGCTTCTCGGTGACATTGTCAAGGTCACTCCTACATCCAAGGTTGTCGGTGATCTTGCCCAGTTCATGGTCTCCAACGGACTGTCCCCCGAGGATGTGAAGGCCAAGGCCTCTCAACTAGATTTCCCCGGCTCCGTGTTGGAGTTCCTTGAGGGTCTGATGGGTCAGCCTTACGGCGGATTCCCTGAGCCTCTACGAACTGATGCCCTTCGCGGCCGTCGCAAGCTCGATAAGAGACCTGGTCTTTTCCTCGACCCCGTCGACTTCGTCAAGACAAAGCGTGAGCTCGGCAAGAAATATGGTGCTCCAGTCACCGAATGCGATGTGGCCTCCTATGTCATGTACCCCAAGGTCTTTGAGGATTACAAGAAGTTCGTTCAGCAGTACGGTGACCTTTCCGTCCTACCTACTCGATACTTCCTATCTCGCCCTGAGATCGGCGAAGAGTTCAACGTTGAGCTCGAGAAGGGCAAGGTGCTGATTCTGAAGCTCCTTGCTGTCGGTCCTCTCTCCGAGAATACCGGTCAGCGTGAGGTCTTCTTCGAGATGAACGGAGAGGTTCGACAAGTCACTGTTGTTGACAAGAAGGCTGCTGTTGAAAACATTAGCCGACCTAAGGCCGATGCTAACGACTCGAGCCAGGTCGGCGCGCCTATGTCTGGTGTCCTGGTTGAGCTCCGTGTCCACGAGGGCTCTGAGGTCAAGAAGGGCGATCCTATCGCCATTCTTTCTGCCATGAAGATGGAGATGAGCATATCCGCTCCTCATAGTGGAAAGGTTTCAAGCCTTCAAGTCCGTGAGGGTGACTCTGTTGATGGTTCCGATCTCGTGTGTCGAATCGAGAAGGCTTGAGGTGGTCGCGCAAGGAAATAAAAGACTGGGTTTAATGACACTTATGGATATCAGGCAGGAAGTACCCTAAAACTACGCGATTGGCACATTAGGATGACCTATGAATAGTTCTTTGAAGAAACTTTGAATACAAGTATGAATCAACTCATTGACGATATGGTTACCATTAGGCTTCTACTAATCCTGTGAAGTTTTATCATAAGCTTATAATACTTTAGGGGACTCTAGAATAATCCCTGCAAAGTTTAGAAAAGTTTAGTATAATCTCTTCATAAATATCATGATATAGACGTAGTAAAGAGGTGGCATCTGGTAAGGTAGCGGAGGAAATTTTGCATCGAGGAGTACTAACTGAAAGATGAAATACCGAGTTACCATATCTCACAGAAACTTTTGATCATCGACATCCTCAAATCCTGTAGAACTCAAGCTGAGTCTCGGAGTTTAGAGAAAGGGGTTCTGTTAAGCATTGGTAGTCTAACCGATTTTCACAACCAGATATACAGAAGATGGACAATAATGTTTGTCTTAAATGAAACGGTGTAAAGTTAATCTCCTCAATAAATATTATAGTAATATAATATCTCTAATCGTGGACGAAAATATTAGATATGAGTTATAGACAATGGAATCTATAAGACGTAAATCCTTGTTGATACCGTAATCTACAGCTTGTATATAGTGAAAATACTATTTTTATCCCTGGAGAGTAGCACTATTGCGGATCAAATATTGTATTCTTCAATCATGGTGTGAATATTAAGTACAGAGTCTTGCTTTCTTTTCTGCTCTCAGTTGGTCACCTCCAGCGAAGAGCCACATCATACATACGACAGACTAGGGAACGTGTCAGAAGTTGAGTCGTCCTCATTTATGCCCTCATTACTCGTAGATCTGTGTGGGGCCGGATCTCGGAGGCGATGGGGTATGCGGGGGCGGGTCTGAAGAAACGGCGGACCGCTGTCAAAGCAAATGAGAACCAGGGGTCAACATTACAGTCAAGGCGAATGACATCAGTCCTGAAGAATCACTTTTCGAGCGTCTCCTTAAATTCCCTGACATACTACTATGTGTGACCTGGATGGAGAGTAGTCTGCGTGGTAGAGCCCTTACGCATGAAGTTCGGAGGACTTTCGGAGTTTTCAGTAGCTAATCCCCAGATCGACAATAGGGGCGCTTCGAGGATGAAGATGAAATGGATGTCAGCTCCACCCTGTACCAACCCTATAGCAGTATAGAGATTCTAGCCAATTTGCCGTATGGGTGGGAAAGTCGGGATTGTACTCCGGATTAAAGATTGGAGATACTTGCTGAACCTGGGTATTGATGATATGCACTGCGCTTGAGACGAATCTTAGATATGGACTTTGCCTGAACCATATCTGTTAATATAACTTGCCGAAAAGTTTTACAACTCTTGATAACGACTCTGGCTTTTCTTATGATCATCATCTATACAGTTAGTTGGGTGACCATAAAGCAGTTCCCAACATAGGCTCAGATAAGTCTCCGTACAAGCTTGGAAGCTCACGGGTCGACAGTGCGGGGAATCCCACTCAACTATTTCTATACAGGGTTGCTTGCGTCAAAAGCTGCAAGTATCGACAGGGCCGATACCCTGGATGATACGGAGTCAATTTGTTATATCTGAAGTTTGATCATGTGGCCCGAAATCGGATGGACTCGGATGGGAGCTGTTTAATGAATGATCATTGATAGTTGTGATTTAGCCAGGAGCCCAGCACAGAATCCTGAGAAGAATGTTATTCACAATGACGTATATGAGAATGAGTGTACATGCAGACTAAGGTACGGTTAAGATGAGGCGATAGGGCAGATGGACAGACTGGGCAGCCTAACGAGAGTTTCTAGTGACCAAAGGACGGCGAACCTGAAAAACAGGCTCCGTCGGTCCGTAGCTATGGATGATAGCAGAGGCTGATTGTTGATGATGATGGCAATCCTCCCCCTGTCCGGAGTGCACGGTGAAGGTTGATCCAATATTGGGCGACAATCTTCGCCGCTTGATGGAATGCAACGCAACCATGAGAGGGCTAGGAGGCCCCCCTCTGGAACTTCTGGGTAAATAAGGTAAAGACCGTCACCCACCATTTCAGTGTCATCGGAGAACAGCGATGATCGGAACATCAATGTGATGTGCTTTTGCCGATCGATCCCGGCTTTCATGATAGCCTTGTCCTGCATGATTAACTGAGAGAAGCGGTGAGTATTACTTGTTTCTGATGGTTCTTTGTGTAAGGTACCTTAGGCAGTTGGGTACCTAGCTTTTCCCATTGTCAGACATGGCTTTCCGAGCTCGTGACTGTCGATGTTGGGGAGATTAGTGAAAGTGTGGGGGAGGAGTAAACCCCAGACTTGGCTTATTGACACCTGTAATTTTGGGCATTTAGCCCCCCGCTACCCTCCACTACCACTCGACAAGATCCCACTGCAGCCGGGGGTGACCGGCTATCTTATGCACGATAAAATGCAGTGCTGGAGCTCTGGACTTTTGGAAGCATGAACCTGACCAATCATGGACTGCACTGTGGTGGTAGTGGTGTTTTGCTTCACTAATTCCTATTTCTCAGCATAATCGAGAAGCTTCATTCTGATACTACCTGGGCAAAGTTGTCTTCGTTGTCATTCTTGGTAGAATGTCTCAAAGAATCGGTGAAGAACATATTTGTATCTACAGCTACATCTGATATTAATGAACGTGATACTATGTACTAATTTATTGAGTAAGTGAGTGAGTGACTCTACCTAAAGTATGTAGGTACTGTAGATATCAGTTTGTCTCCCCCGACCATGGCTCGCCCCCTGTCGCTTGGCACACGCACGGCAGGCGCTGTGGATGGATCTGCGGCTGCCTGCCCTCCGAAACCCAAAATTCGCCCACCGCAAGCCAAACCAGGCTCAGGAGCAACCTGTATTACAGTCCATTCAAAAAACACCTTCCCTCCAACCCTCCTCTGACCTCACTTCCACCAAAACTCTCTTCCTAACAGACCTGAAATTTCTTCTTTTGACTTCCTATGGTTTCGATAGGAAGCATTATAATAACTGATACCCTTCATCCCAGTCACCTCTAGCAACACTCAAACCGCTTCTTCCATCGCGAGCAATGGAGAGCCTTCAACTATCCCAGGTTCTTGCCGACCTCAGCAATATCGGCGCCGCCGTATGTGTCCCTATTTGACCTTGAGCTCCCCTTCGCTATGTCTTCATCTGTGCAGTCGATACTAACGTATCTCGTGTGTCAGGATCCGGGAGCCGCAGAGGCCATCGTCAGCGCCAACAACCCCTCCAATTCTAGTTACACCCGAGTCGAAGTGACTGCAGCTGCAACTGCCCCTACCTCGAGTCCGACTACGAATCAACAGCGACGTCCCACAGGCTTACAGCGGCATTGGTCGTCGGAGAAATTCGACAAATTTGGCCGCCGCATTCTCTCTCCCGGTTCCCACTCTGGTTCAGCCGTAAACTCTAGCCCTGGAACTCCTCGCCGAGGCGAATCTGATGTGAGGCAACCCCACCAACCGTCGTCTCAAAGGCGAAGCTGGGACTCGGGTACTGACAGAATTGCTGTACAGTTCGAAGAAGACCTGGAGAGAGCAAGCACACTCATGCAACTATACGACATTCGCTCCAAGATCAAGCAGCAGGATAACAGCAGTCTGCTCAGAGCTCGAGAGAAGGTCAACGCGATAGCAGCGCGACAACAAGCTCAGCAGGCCGCGGAACGCAACATGAAGGCAGCTGACGAGCTTCGACGACAACGCTACTCTTTCCCAAGAGCCGGTCTCTGAAACGAATGACCCCTTACGATTTCCTTATATCTCCTCAAGACGGATCACGGGCTCGTTATGAAAGGATAGGCGCTGGGTAATATCTGATTGGTGTTCATGGGATGATTTCTTTAACGGCGTTTGGGACACAAAAGTATATGCCGTCGGTGGGATGAAACCAATTCTATTATGAAGAGCGAGGTTGAAGGCAACCCTGATATGTTTTAACGGTTGGAACTGCTGACATTAATACGATACGCTTGGATAATCGAAGCGGAAGCTGTTCTTTTGGCACTTTGGGGGACCGAGATGGCACCAAACACTGCATGTATATCATGGGATAACGAAAGCGGTTTTGATTTTCTCGAATAATTCGACTCCTCCAAATTATCATAGATATGCCCCAACTTCGATCACTTTCCACAGATGGCACATGACATCAATTCTTGCATGATTTGAGCCTCTTGGCCTAATGCCTCTATGTATGCAAGGATCATGTAAACTGCCGATAGATGGTTTAATTAATCCTTAGCTATTTGAGAAAGAACAGCAAAGATTATTAATAAGCTTAAATATCATGGCCCAAACTAACATGGAGCTCCAAGACGGGTTTTTGGAAGGTCTTGTTGTAAGCCGAGCTTCTGCTATATGTAGAGCCCGAGAGTTTGGGTTGGTTCTTGCTTGGCATTTCGGAAACTTACATATAAAAGTCCAGAAGACTCATGCAGGTCCTTTTACAAGTCGCTCATGACGTTCTAGAATGTGGTTTATATGTAGCAGCAGATCAATCATCAACGAAATGTTGGAGTACAGTATGTACCTAGTCAAGGGATAAAACACGTCATTCATTGGCTTTGCCACATCAGAGGGGAATTGGGATTTGGCCGCGAAGACTTTTGAGGCTTAGCAGTCTTGGACAGGTGATGATTTCGGTCCAGAGCTGCCGGTGAAGTACAGGCCTTTCTGATACTATCTGCTAACCAAGGGGACCGGTCATCGATTGATACGCAAAATACGCTGCGTATTGATGACGGCCTTGACTCACTCCTCAAACCTGTATTGAATATCACCCATGAACGTAGCATGGATGGTATGATTGTTTGGCGGGAATCACGGCAGATACTTGTATGAAGGTTACCATGATGTAAGCGCCAAGCTCCTAACTGTTACTGTATCTTCACGCACAGCCACTGTTGACCACGCAGCGCAATAGCATTAAACCTCGTTTGACAGCCAAGAGCACACCATGTTGGCCAAGACGAGACAAAAGTGGAAACACTCGAGACCAAGAAGAGGCTTGTGACCGCGTTTTGTTAAAGTTACGCAGGCAACTTTAGGCTCTAGGCCAAGCTTGGGTGGATATCATGATTCTTCTTTTCTCTTGGCTTCGTCGTTTGAGTTGCACTATGCATAAAGGGCCCTCCTCCCACTCACTCTCTTGTCTCCCCTTCTCTCATTTGCCTGGAGCTTGTAATAGCAAATAAACCTATTATTAACCTGATTTTTCTTACACCCTTTGACGGCCCGGTCTAATCGTCCGTCAATCACCTCCTGTAACAGTTCTTTTTACACAACCTATCAGATAAAGACGTCACCTCCCTGGGAACACAATCACACACATTCTACGTCATAGCCGAGCGACTCAGCGCCGCAAACAACAACACGTCAAAAACAGAGTTTGCCAATTGAACGTTCTTCAACTCTACTCCATCATCGTCGCGTACCTATCGTATACAGATTGCGCATCTCCATAATCATAATGGCGCCCACTGGAGATATTTTTGCGCGCGACTACTACAGATGCCGTTATGGCCAGACTTGGAATGGACGAACTTGTGTTCGTAACAACTGGTCCTACTGGGGGCGCTGGGTGTTAGCGGGCATCATCATCTTTTTCTTCGTCCTCCTCCTCTCCTGCTGCCTGTGAGTAATTGTACCTCCGTCGCTGTTGGAAGTATCTTACTAACACATCAAGATTCTCCCGCCGTCGCAAACGCCGTGGCGTTAAGCCCGTTTACGGCACTGGATGGATGGCGGCCAAGCCTTGGGGAAACAACAACAACAACCACCAGATGTACAACTACGGCAACCAAGGCGGTTATAACCAGGGCTACCAGCAGAACAACGGCGGTTACGGAGCTCCACCTCCACCTCCAGCCTACGGCCAGCAACAGCAGCCTCAGTACACTGGTACGACATTCAACACCAGCGACGGGTACTACGGTCAGGGCCAGTATTCCGGCGTGCAGCAACCCCAGGGTACATACCAGCGTGAAGGTGCTTACTCCCCACCTGCGGGTCCTCCTCCTGGAAAGTAAGGCACGGCGGTGGGTGCGTTTGGAATGGGAGCGGGTTTCGACGTGGAAAGGATACCACCGATTAAGGCGTTTGGGTGCTCGCTTTGTATTGAATGGACTTACGTCAAGACGTGCTGTGTTGTGATAAGAGGCATTACCCTCGCGAGCATGGCCTGGGTGGAATCACGATAATTATTCCCCCCCCCCTAATTGATTCTGGTGTTCTCTTTAGCACTTGTTTATCGAAACAGTTAGATATTTGTATTTGGGACGTGTTGCTGACAACATTTCAACGGATCTGTCGTGACTTCAAAGGCTTGATATTGATGAACGAACTCAATTGAAGAGCAACAGTCACATGCTGATAGGTGAATTTGACGTATGCATAGATCCAATAACTCGACATCAACGCCACAGCCATTGACGGGACCTGCATGAACATGATAAAGGTGGGAAGAAACAAACCTACAGTACTCCGTATTATACCATTCGTTGGGTCATGTATATTACCACTTCATGCCTCATGGTAGCAGTGGACGACGATCTGAATGTCTCTTTCATCGATATGTACAATAATGCCGAATTCATCCGCGTATAAAGGCAGTGCTGCTGCACATCGCAATCATAACAAAAGGAACCCAAGCCTTGGCTCTTTGATACTTTCTACGCCATGTCCCGAGGGCCTCGTCCAATGTGCACAACTTGAAGAGTATGCCTCAACACAGTACCCATGGATCATCTCACATTTCACCACCAAATCCGATACTCTCCAGCCGTTGAAATCTGACACTGATAAATGACGAAATCATTTCAAAACCCTTCATTTTTTTACTTCAACTCTGCGACAGGATCGTCCGGCAATCGAGACGGCCCTGTCATTTCGGAAATGGAAGAAGCCCCTGTGGCCCGCACCACGACCAGGGCTGAGCTTCTAACTGTTTGACAGAAGGGCTAACAATGGTATGGCGTCTTTGATGCTGGTGATGATTTGACGGCCTTTATCGCGCACACGATTCAAGGAAGACTTGTTTGTCCTTGAAAAGTAACCAGATATTGTTCTTTAACCTCGCACGTTCATCTACGGTAGAAGGTCTCCAGGCGATACTTCTCCTTCACAAGAAAGATCTTCAACTCATCAGCTTGCCCATCTTGCTACTCTCAATTTCCCAAGCATGCCGTTCACCATTCTCTTTACAGCATTCTCCGCGAATATTCGTTCAATTACCCGATGTCGGTCCTATAAAGGCTAGGTAGGGTTAAGGGTCAAGCCACCGAGTCGTCATCACCCCTTCAACTGTCAGAGTTAGCTGTTGAAAGCCCGTATTTGGATGGATTCACAGTCGGATTACTACAACAACGTCCATATTCAATATAATACAACAGGCGTACATATTCTCTAAACGCGGAATTGACTCTTCTCTCTCTGCCGAGTCTACTCTCAGACCGAACTGAACTGTCCGCCCCCATGAATGGATATCCAAGCGACAATCCTGTCGAGTTTCACAGTTTCAGAACCCTTCTGACAGGGATGTTTTATCGATCAGGGGCAAATTGAACCACTAGTGGTCCCGTTTCCCCTGGATCGTCCCCGCCACTCGCGGTAATTCTGGACCTCCCAGCGCCTCCATGCCCCTAGTAGCCAGGCCTCTCCACCTGGCGGGCGCCTCTAACTCCAGCTCCACCGTTTCTTTCTTCCCTTCTCTTTGACTTGTAGGCTTAGGTTGTACTTAATTCTCTACATCAACACGAACGACAATGCTGATGTGGCTGTCGTTCTCTAAGCCTCTCTTTAACATCATATAGGTCATCTACACTCTCTTGATTGCCTTGTTTCTTCAAAACATTCTCTTGTACTGTCGGTGCGAGCGCCGCTCTTGTTTCTTCGTCCACAGTTCTCTTCTACTAAACCGCCGTCCTTCATTCCAACATTCGACTAACGACCCGCTCCAATATTGACACGCGCTGCAAGAAGATACATCATACGTCGTTGTCTCGATAACATCGTGTTTTGACTTTTTGACCGTTTCTCGATCAACATCCCCTAACTCAATTCAAGCATTATCGACTTGCCCATGCGACCAAGTATTATTATACCCTCAACCTCGAGCAAAATACGCAACACCATATTCATTACACCATTCTCGATCTGCTCGAATTTGTTTCACTCATCGCCAGCTCCATCGTGAAGTGGGACACATTAGCAAAATGCCCTCCATTGACGAGGCCATGGCACGGAGCCTTCGGGGCAGTGCCTGGGAGGTGGTCAAAGACAAGTTTGTCCGGACAATTGTAGCCGACCTTTCAAGACGAGACATGTTAGCCGACGCAGCGCAAACGTCCGATGAGGTTGCACAGAAATCAGAAGACTTTGCAACCGCCTTCTCTAGCTGGGACAACTGTATGAACGTGGCGTGGTGCAAGTACGTAATTATATCCTTCGCTACTGACAGGCCTTGTTTGCTAACTTGACCCAGGTGGCCAGTAATTGGTGTGATGATCATCGGAGGTCTCATCATCTTCAGTATTGTATGGTGTATTATTCGCTGCTGCTGCTGTGGTCTCTCATGTTGTTGTAGCTGCTGCCAGTGTCTGAAGTGCTGCGGTAACTGCTGCGGTGCCTGTGACCCTCCGCGCAGTGCTACGAAGCATTTGGATGACCCTTATGCTCCCCAAAGTCAGCATCATGGATACCGAAGTGAACCCCCAATGAATCCATCAGCGCCTCAGTACGGCGTCACAAAGCCCATGCGATCCGAGCCACCTCAGTATGCGGAATTCGAAACGAGTAAAGGCAGAGACGATGATGCCCTCCCTGAAATGCCCAGCTGGGAGGGTGCTAGCAGCAAAAAGGTCGAGGTTCATACAGAGGCCGTTGAGCTTGACACTCTACCTTCGAAGCCACCTCATAGTCAGCAAAGCAACATGATGGGTGGAGTTTCATCAAACAATCTGACTCCCTACAGCCAGGCACAGAGCAATTCAAGCGGCTACCTGGCCACTAAACAAGCTCCCGATGCATATTCACCTATCGACCAGCAGGGCTACGGATACCAGACCCCCGGCATGAACCCTATGTACAGCAGTGCCGCTGCTGTCGCACCCATGCCACATGAACGTCGCTCCCCGGCCTTGAACACCAATGGATACAGCAACCAAGGCTACGGCCATGATCAAGGATTCGAACAAGCCCAAGGCTACGGGCAAATGCAGGGCTACGGTCAACAAGGTTACGGTCAAGCCACGTCCCCCAACGATTATGCCGCAACTTATAGCGGCTATCGAGGAACTCCTCCACCGCGGCCCGCCAGTTTCGCCAAGCGAGCTTCAATGCATCAGGATGAATTTGGTACTTATGGACAGCTTCCTCCTCGCCGTTCTCCAGCTATCCCAGAAGACTATGGTTATGGATCGCCCGTTCGTCAATCACCCGGCCCCCAAAACGATTTTGGCTACGCTCAGCCACCTCGTCAGTCTCCAGCGCCTATGAACGATTATCGAACACCGCCTCCTGGCCCTGAGGCCAGCTATGGTGCTCATCCTGTACCGCAGCGGCAACACATGCCAGAGTCCCACTCTCCGCAAGAGCCATACCCAGGTTTTAAGCCATACCAGCCTTGAATGGAGAATTTATGACACTTTGGACGTGTGCGCAAGCAAAGACATGCATGGTTGTGTTTTCAGAGTATTTCATGGATATACGGAGTTGTTTCCGGTATTTTTGTTACTACTTTACTAAGTTTTAGGCGTCGGCGTTTCTAGGGAGAATTTGGGTCGAACTTTTCTTTAGAATTTGGGTCTGGATACTCGTGTTATACTTTTGGAGGGCCCCATGCTGCGGATTTGTCGTCAGTCTGTAGGGAAATGGCCTGAATGCACCACTTGGCCATGACACAAGGACTCCTCGCCTACGTGATGAAACTCTATTCAGCTTCATGCAAGCTTGGCGTTATAGCCAAGACTTATCCATTCATTTACATGACGAGTTTGCTAAACGAAAATCATCACCGCCGCCGAGGCCTTGTAAAGTTTGATTTGATGTCGCTTCTAATCCCGAATTGTAATCCCATCTGAAAACGCCCCAAGCTCCTATTTACGCTATGAGCCTGACTACCGCTGAAAGCCGACAAAGAACCGCCAGTATTTGCAATATAATTTTATCTCCATCCATTGGTAAGACGCCACGACTCGAAACCAGTACAAATTGCTTGTGAAAGACCCATACGACCAAAAACCCCGATAAAATTCGAAACAAAACAGAGCCCTGTCCAAAGCTCAAGTAAACTCTTCTACTCCTTGGGGTATAGCTCTTGGGGAACCTTGTCCTGAGGACCACGGGCGCTCGCACTACTTCCTATGATTGTTCGATCGTCACCGTCGCGCTCTGGATCATACTCTCCAGAGTCTCTGCCATTGGGTTGCGTGGAATGAGTGGGCCGCGTGACAGGCTTATCATCATCGTCATCGGACTCACTGTCGGTCTCGTGCTCCGAATCGACAAGTCTGGCACGTGAAGTCTCGTCTTCACTGTCGTCGTATCTCCTGCGGCGGCCTTCATCATCAGATTCGTTACCATGGGTTTCGTGGTTGGTCTCTTTGAGCTTGATGAACGAGTCGATGATATAGTATTGGAGGGCGTTCATGATGAGGGGAAAGATCATCATGACAAACGCGATCTGAAGCTTCTCATTGCCCTCGGTCCAGCCAAGAGCCCAATCGCCAGCTTTTGAGATCCAAGGCATCATGATGAAGATGATGAGCACGCAGATCTTCATGCCAAAAAGGCCACAGAAATAAATGACTGATTGTTTCAACCACCACCATACATTGGGTGGGGTACCGTAGTTGCCAGACTGAACAGATTCCGGGGGTTGACCGACGGGTGTGAAACGAACGAGACCTGTGAGGATCTTGAGGAGGATGATGAGTATAGGGATACCGAGAGTGGTCTACAGATGTTAGCAAATCTGGGGATAAATTACAGCATAGGCTGGCACTTGCATCTATGGCGAGGTTGAGAAGATAGAAAGAGCATGGGTTCGGGGCGTAGTTATCATCATCGGATCGTCTCGTCATGGATGTTGCTGAAGGGTCGACCTGGACCGAGAATCGGCCGCTCGTCAACATGGACATGAAGATATTTGCGATATGAACAAGGACAGAACCGAAAACCTGTTTCGACACGTCGAAGAACCAAATCTTGAGAGGTCGTTGAGGCCGTTCCCGCCACCGCTTGTAGACGAGGGAGAGTAGAGCCAGAGCACCAAGTGCGCCTTGCACAAGTAGCGCGAAGGAGCCCAGCAACGAGCACTCCCCGTTGGAATCGTCTTCGTCGTATGACTGAGGTGGTCCGGACGCGATGAAGGTTGCGGATGCGGCTGTGGAAGAAGCCATGGAGGCGGCCGAGGCGATTACTGAAGTGGCCATCTCTAGAACTGTTGAAGAATGGGCGAGAATCAAGGAAGAAGCATCATGGACGGCGACTGGTATATCTTCGAGGTTCGACGGAGGCTGCATGTGGACATACGTGGACGTTTGACTGATTATGATGTCGAATATCTCAATAGAGAGGAGAGAGAAGTAGTGATGTTTCAGGAAAGCCAAAAGGGTCCAATGGGGGCAAAGAAGGAGACGAATGAGAGTTGTTGAGGGCAAAACTCTTACAAAACTTGTTGAGAGATGAAACTTGTATTTATCTTGGTATAACGATGAAGAGCAAAAAAGAAAGACCAAAAATAAGATGACGAATGGAGACAAAATGAAAGGGGGAGGAAAGTCAAAACGGAGAACGAGGCGCTTGTGACTGATGGGACTTGACTGACTGATCATGAATATCGACGCCTAGGCTGAGCGTGGTCATGGATATTCGGCTCCGGTAGCTGGTCGTTCTCAGATTAGGCTGGGCCTAAGCCCAAATTCAATCTAGACTCTTCAACACAGCCACGCACGACCTTGTCTCGTCCCCCCCTCCCCCATCTTGTGGCGCCATGGCTCATGTTCGGCTCAACTTAGCTCCGTGAAGAAACCTCAGGCGGCGGCTATCAACACCAAAAAAAAGTACAATCCAAGTCGACGACGTTCACGGCCCTTCCAACGCCGACTAGCTTCTCGAATTCCGTCGACCTTCCCTCCACACAATGCTTCGTCCGATATTAAGGGCCCCTCGCTCCGCCTTTGGACTCGGCCTGCGCTCGACAGTCAATGCCCGCAGATCTATCCATCATGTTCCCCAACTGCCGCACGACTATTCTGAGGGTGTTCCTAACCTCATGAGCCCTGGAGGTTTCTCGATCGCTTGGACTGAATATATGAAGCTCATGGTGGAGAAGCTGAATGCTTTGACTGTTGGTATGTGTGGAATTGACGTTCTAGGACAGCATTGAACCAACACAATGTTTCCTAATTTTATGTTGAATTATATCCCAACTCAACACCTACTGACATGCCAATTTCCAGGCACCGAGCTCGAGGATAAGGACACAAAAACAATCGCTCTCATGACAGCCCGCGAGCCTAACCAGGCCCCAATCTTCAACTATGCTTCCATGGCACACAACAACCACTTCTTCTTCCAAGGCATCGCACCAGAAGGAACCCCCATGCCCGACGCCCTCCGTAGCGAACTAGAAGCCTCATTCTCTTCCATCGAGACCCTCCGCCGCGAATTTATCATCACTGCCTCCGCTATGTTCGGCCCAGGCTTCCTCTGGCTCGTCAAGGCTGGCCCCGGCGACTATCGACTTCTGCCCACCTATCTCGCCGGATCTCCCTACCCCGGCGCTCACTGGCGTGCCCAGACCACCGATATGAACGCTGTGGGCAAGGATGGCTCTGCCCGCACTTACATGCACAACCAGGCGTTCGGCGCCAACAAGCGAAACAGCGATCTTCCCCCAGGTGGTGTCGAGCTGGAGCCTCTTCTGTGTCTAAACACCTGGGAGCACGCATGGCTGTTGGATTGGGGTGTAGGCGCTGGTGGCCAGGGCGGAAAGGCTGCTTTCGCCGAGTCATGGTGGAAGTTGATCGACTGGGAGAAGGTGGCTCAGAAGTCGGGAGTGCTGCGACCTGGCTTCAAGTCTGCGTAGGCAGAAATATGATACATGACAGCGCCTAGAAATGATGTACAGTCAGGACACGATGTTACGGCATTGGTTAGAGACAAGGGGATAAGGGAAGCGAATTCTGTAAGATATTGTACTCTGCATATAAAGGGGGGAATGTACTATTTGACGTCTCAATGCGTCTCTTATGTCCTATATCTTGCTCATAAGGCAGACGCCTCAGAGATGGTTTGTTTACCCAGTTATGTTGCCATACGCTAGTTCTCGTATATAGCGTATCTCGTGAGCAAAAATGGATAAACACCAAAAAGACATACAACACCAGGTATTCGCTGGTCGTCACCGAACCAACTACTAATCCGGCGCTTCGTGGCTTGACGATGGGGGAGCAGACGGGACCCCGTATTCTACACGAGCTGTGGTCGTATGCAACGATCGAGTCGGTAACAAGACATTATATCAGGGTGTTGAGCTCTGTTGGCCGACCTGAATGTATCATGAGCCTCACAGCTGGATACAACTAGGAGTAGGTATCAGAAGGCCTCAATGGTGCAAGTTGTTGCTGATGGGCAATTCATATGTGTACGTGTATATGCTTCAGACAGCCCAAGCGACACATCTAGTTTCGTTGCCAAACACACCCTCCTACAATAATAATTCACGTCGGAGACAGTATTCCTCCACTCCTGATCAGCTAACCTTGCATCGCATGTCCTATCCATATAGCTCCTGAAGAGGAGAGACCCCATACAAGACTCAACAATAAGTTTCCAGAAAGACAGCAACGTCACATAGCTTTGAGGACAATATTGTAATTCATCATGTCATTTTCTTTTCCTATCCTAAGAAGCTAGCCCGAGCTACCTATATGAAGTAAAAAATCAACAAGCGCTGTGTGGTATCTGCGTCATCCTTCGTGAAGTAAAGAAAAGAAATTTAAGGGAGTGGGCTGTGCAGTGCTGAGTTTTCTAGAGTCGTGTGCGAATGGTATAAAACGAAGGCAGCTCGTTCACCTGGAGCAATGGCCTATCAATCAAGAGAACATCTTGAGTATGCAAATTCCAATACCCAAAAAAAGACATCATTGCTCATCTCGAGCTAACATTCATCCGCTGTGTAAGCATCCCGCGAGAGAGCCGCAGCAAGTATCGCACAGTAGTTGTACGTTCTGGCATGTAAGAAGACACAAGAAACACCAGTACAAAGAGAAAAACCCCGAGCCCCAACAACCATCAGTGGGAGGGTATCAGGTCAACGGTATCGAAATGAAATCAACGCAGAGTAGAGTTTTGGCAAGTGATGGAAAGGTGGCGGATGAGGTGGTTTAGATCATGTTTCCGTTAACGCTGATTTCAAAACCCTCGCCCTTTTGTCTGAGCGCCTTTGCGAGCATAAGCTCTCGCATCCAGTCGATGCGGTCATCTCGGTTCTTGACAGCAAAGTGATGCGTCTTGCCTGTGCCGTTGACACCCTCTACGGGAATGGTACCGGCAGGTTGAAGATGGCTCTCACGCTTCCGAAGGCGGGCAGTATTCTTCTCTTGAGGGATGAGCTGGAAAGCAAAGGCACCAACAGGGTCACTCTTCTCGCGGCTATGGCTTCCACGAGAAAGATGCATCGTCTTGAAAGCAGCAGTGAGCTTTGAAGAGGATGCAACGCTTGAGCAGGCAATTGCGTAATCGTCAATGTCCACATACTCAAGGGTCCGGTCGAGCTCCTCGGCATCCTTGTGCATATTGAGACGGGTACCCTTCAGAGTAAAGTAGCCGTCCTGCCACTCATGCCGAAGCATCTTCGTCTTGCGCTTCTTCATTGGACCTTGGTGGCTGATACCATTGGCAGGGTCGGCAGACGGAGACTTGCCCTTCGCACCAAGAGGTGTGACAGTTGGTGCCAGGACTTTCTCGGAGCCATTGAGATGGCCACGGGAGAAGGGCAAGTTATCACGGGGGGGCGGCTGAAGAGGCTGCTGAGATCGTGAACCTCGTGGGGACTGTGGTGAGGAGGAGCCTTGGGGAGGGCGGCTAACGAGAACAGGCTTGTTCTCCTCGAGAGCGGGCATCACAGGGAAAGAGGGGCGGCGGGCTGAAGTGCGAGACTGGCAGCGGGGAGGGGAGACATTGGTAATTGGAGATGTGCGGTAATTCATGTCAGGGGGGACAGATTGGGAGAAATCTCGAGCTACTGGGCCAATGGGTACAGCCGTAATGGGAACATCAAGCTCCGAGAATGGCGTACCATGGCGGAAGCTGTTCCTAGGTGTCATCTCCAGATCAGGAGATCGAGGGCTGGTCTTCTCCATCTGGTAGGGGACAAAGGCGGGCTGTTGTTGCTGTTGCAATTGCTGTTGATGTTGAGCAAATGACTGCGTGGGCTTCTGAGGAGGAGGCACTGAAGAAGCACCAAGACGGGACTGGGGAAGCTGAGGCTTCCCAGGAATGGACAGTTTAGGGAGTCGGCGCAGACCTTGGTGAGGAAGCTGGGCCTGTGCGGTTGGCATACCATCAAATGGAGGCGTTGGAGGCACCTCGGCGCTGCAGTCTCCCTGCTGTTGGTGCTGAAAGCTAAGGAATTGTCTGACATTGTCTTGAGGATCTCTTGACTGAACGCCACGGAGAGATGCCTCATAAAGATACTGTAGAGGAGGCATTCCAGGACCCATGACATCCGAGGAGGCGACAACAGAAGGTACAGCGTCCGATACTGGACGGACCTTGTTAGGGTCCAATGCCTTGGCCGTCTCTGGGTTGCCAGCATCTCCAACCATGACAGTACCAGTGGTATTAATATCCACATGTGGATATTCTTTCTTGAAAGCCCTGATAAGCTGCTGTTGCTTTCTGAATTTGGAACAGTTCTCCCCCTTGGAACAGTGATGGGGCTTTGGGATAACTTGTTCAATACCGATGATAGACACTGACTCCATGGGAGTAATATCGTCTCCATTTGCCCTTGCACGATGACGTCGCTTGCTGCTCTGACGACGCTTAGGACCACCTTCTTCACCCCTTCGCGCTTCTCTGACGACTTCCTTGCTTGGAACATCTTCAATTGGTGTTTCCGGACGAGGTGATGCAGGTCTGCTGTCTCTGAGAGCTTGGATTTCATGCCAGACTTTGGTCCTAATACCAAACGATTGGATGTTAAGCTCCTTGAGATCTTCAAACTTGAGCGTTATCAGAATTGCACCGCTGATATCATTCTCCATGAATCGGTCTGCCACAGACAGCTCAACGCCAGCATTGAGCATAGCCTGCGCAACCATCTCAGTGGACCATGATGCCAGAGTCGTCGTGTCCAGTTCCGCATCAGTGTACTGGAAAGGACTGGTTCGTGTCGGTGGTGGTTGGGATGTCATGAGAAAGTCCGCGATGTTCCGAGGTCCCTTGGGAGTGATGGGTGATAATGTCAAAATGATGTCCTCTTCGGTGGCAGAGTATTGGTCAGTCGAGTTCCGAAAAAGGTGAGGACCTCGAGGGCCTTCAACCTGCTTTGGGGAATAATCAAGCGGGACTTCTTGGCTTCTACTCGATCTTGGCGTCGGGACCTCATCGTAGGAAGAAACTGTTGTGAAACTTGGCTGCCCAGCCTAAATATGTTTGTTAGTTCTTGTCTAGGTCGATCGACTTTCTCTGTGGGACACATACCGATTGCAGACTTATACGAGGCGAGTTGTCCTCATCATCGCTAATGATTTCATCCTCTTCTTCCCAGTCCGTGTCCACAAACTCGGTTGCCACTGAAATTGGTCGATCTAGTAGTTGAGAATCATTCTTGAGGCTGAAGAAGGTGTCCCGAGGTACGGGTTGCTGTCGCATTTGTGAATATGTCAGGCGATCTCCGCCTCGGAAAGATGTGTACTCCTATGGGTCAGTGTTAGCGATATCCATAACGCTCACTGACTAAGTACTTAGGCTTACCATTTTGGAGTTATGTCAGCAGATGTCAAGTAGTTGATGCTACCAGGCACCGAATACTGTTGGTGAGGTTGTCTGTATCAGCTGGCTAATGCTTGATATGGCCGTCGCCGGCGGTCGCTTCTTTAGAACTCAGTGCCTAAGCACGATCAAGGAGACGCCTTGAAACAAAGAGAAACAGATAAAGGAAACATAAATCTCGTTGTGTCGAGGAGATAATACACAGGTCGCAAAAGTTGGGAGAAGGGGACCAGGGGAGTGGGCGGGCGGTTACGGGACGTTATGTATGCACTATAGCTCGACACTGGAGACTGAGGGAACCAGCAGAGGCATGAATATGAGCGGTCACGGAGTGGATGGAGACAAGAATAGACTTGGGCGAGGTGCTAAATGCAGAGTGCGTGGCCATGTCTCTAGGCCCTCGGGATACTGTAGCCCAGTCAGTCCCTCGACCCTAGACCCTTGTACCCTGGCTTGTTCGGGGGATGAGAAAGAGACGGGAGGAGAAAGAGGAGGGTGGGAGCAAAGATCCTAGGGTGAAGAACAGGGTGCTGCGGCTTCATCACACCGGCACGGGACGCAGAAAACGGAAAGCCAGCAGCATGTTAAGACCAACAGCCTGATTGAGATCCATCTTATGGACCAACATGTAGATCAAACATTGGATCAGGGCATTGCACTAGTGTATGATCCGAAGGCCATGATAGTAGATACTTGAGTTAAAGTGACAAGCCGACCTCCTCTAAGACACATGGATTGACAGTCGATTTGGATAGGGTACCAGGCAAAGCGAGTTGAGCATTAAACTGTGCACGGCGTCAAACTGGTGGTATCAATTGGGCCTTGAGTCCGGGCAGAGTGGCTGCGTCTCGCGTGCAAAAATGCACGTCCAGTCACGTTTCTGTGCTCTGATCACGAATCAGAGGGCGACTGGGGGCCGCGGGGGGGCTAGATATTCGAGAGAGAAACAGTGTCTCTGCCGGGACGCTCAATGACGATGGAAGAAGAGAAGCATCCTGGTCCAAGTTAAGCAGAAGAGCGTGGGGCGCCATGCCTCGAGCTGTCTGTGCTCGTCGATTGGCTTAAGCTGGCGCACGTTGCGACCCTGGCTCCTGAGGCGTTAGGCTTAACTTGGTTGAGCACACCCAATCTTGTTATCCACAGCTGGAGATCCGTTAGTGCCACACCTTTGGACAATTATAGCGGCCCTAACGAGCGTTTAAGCGCCGGGAGCTTGAGTTTCTCACCTTAGTTCAGGATGAGTCGAGTGACAAGAGGTGAAGTGAGGTTGGGCAACGAGTCAACGCACCGTATCACCCCGCAACACCTAGGTTTTTACTCCGTACGTCGCTGCCGATACGGATTGTAATCTCATCCATCAGCAGAACGGGCCAAACCCAATTCAATAGATGGTGATTGTGATGATAATGGATGCCCATGGCAACCCTCAGCATAGACATGATCAGTCTGTTTTCTTGTGCCATCACATTTCTCAAATTCAAATTATCTTACCATGTTCGTATGCCTTTCAATCTCTGCGTATCCGTACTCTGCTGAGTCTGTTCTTCGTACTGTACTTTCTTGTACACTGTAGTGCCAGGGTTATCACGGACCAGGCAGCTTCGGCACAGGAGCGGGAGAGGAGCCCCCATCAGCTGCAAGCGAAATCCTGAGAAACGAGAAATAAACGACCGGCATGGATCGGTGTTCTTTATTCTCCTATGGTGCACTGTATGGGCTCCTCGCCTCGTGCGCGTATGTCATTCATCGTCGACATTGCCATATGTAAAGGTATGAGTTGTTGGCATTGCTATCGTCAACGACATGGACGTACCGAGTATCTTTTGATCTCTTGTTCAACATATTATTTGCTGTTGTCAAACGTAACACTCTTGCGTTCCTGGACATGAAGCTAGCCATGTGACTTGGGTCGCTGAGCAGATTTGGATGCGGATGTGGATGTGTGTGAACCTGCAAGCTTGTGAGCCCTTGCAATAGTAACAGCGAATATGTTTCCGAGATTGGAAAGTTTACTCTTTTCTCGCGCCTCATTCCATCCAGGAACAAACTTTTCAACGGTCAAGAGTCCCGTACTCTATCCCGGAGCCTGGATGCTTCCAGGGCGCCCAAATCTTTACCACACCGGTTCTGTGGTTGTGGGACCGGAAACCGTTACATCTGAAACTCTATGTTTTTGACTCACACATATCGCATTAGCTCGAGGTATTCTCCAGCCTGGGTTCGAGCTCGTTCAACATAGCAATTGAAATGGAGAGTTGGGGCTTCAGCCCCAAAACCCTCGGTCACCATTCCTGTGTACTGTCCCCTGCTGACAAACTCCATGCCCGAATCATGGTCCTGTAATTGGTTGCGTTGCGATCCTCCACCCGATTCTTTTCGGGTATCTATTCTTCCGAGCTTGGTTTAAGTCTCGGGAGAGGCACCGACACGCCCCAGGCCAGGAGACAGATCGTATGTTCACCTCACAATGGTTTCTTCCCATTACTGCCACGGCTGCTGCTCAGTGGTGCACTCTTGTCGGTCTTAGAGGCCCTCAAAGGGTCCCTGGATCGTCAAGGTTCTAGCCCCCACTAATTCCAACTCCAACTCTAAGCGGAACTGCTCTGAGGGAGAATGTAGCTCAACCGACCTATGACCCCCCC
>NW_023501494.1:0-55142 GCF_013396195.1 Fusarium tjaetaba
GGGTTAAAGGGGGGGAACAGGATGGAAACCCAAGAGCTTGGGATTTAGTTTTTATTATTTCCTCCGAAGGGTGGAGTTTTGGGGGGAATGAAAATCGTCTCAGGGGATCGAGGGGGGAGAGGATGGATAAACCAGTATCTTTTTAGCTTGGGTCTAGAGCTGACATTAGTCCCGTTTTTCACCTACGCCACTGATTGTTCAAATCGTTTGGACCGAAGCGGTTGTCGTCGGTCACATTAGCTGGGATGAGGATCTGATTCGTTAAGCATCCCTGTCTCAGTTCAGTGGGAACGACGACTGCACGATCGAAGGAATGGCAATGCAGTCTTTGCCACGTTTTGCAGGCCACTGATGCAGTAGCAGTAACCAACAGCACGCAGACAGGGCATGGGTGACGGACATCCTTGATGCAAGAGCTGGGCCAGTAGATCATGTCACGTCTAGAACACTACCCTGTCTTGAACAAAGCCAAAAGCAGACCAAGCCCTGGAAGGATTGAAAGCGCTCTTTTTCCCCTTCGGTGGCGAACTAGTAGATACTGGTACAACTGCGACAGCGGCGCTCCAGCCTTCGCGTAACGTCTTCATTCCGTGCCTCTGCCCTCTGCAACGGATCATGCCCGCTGACCCTGTTTTCTATCTCCCCGAACGAGCTAGGCGCTGATTTACAGTGGGCTCATGGTCGCCAATAGACTTTGCTAGTCTCGTGCGCCAAGCGACCGATCGCGTGGGCATCAGGGGACTTGACTCGGTCACTCTAGCACCCACAAGACAAATGGAAGATTGAGCCGGATCGTCAGTAACAGATATTGTCTCAGCTCCCCCTCCTTCTTGTCATTCTACGCTTATCTTGAAGTTGAGACCGAGTTATCCGGGCCACCCAATATTAACCTAGCTGGCACACAATTGATTGATGGTGCGCGTTGATTAACTGCTTCTAGTCCTGTCAAAGAGGAGCATAGATCCCCACTTACCGAATAAGGCATCTCGAATTACGTGACTCGTGGGAGGCGTTTCTTTTTTATTTCATGAGTGACATGTCTCTTTTTTTCCCTTCCATTCAGCTTCTTTTTGCATCAAAGCGTTTCGCTTCTATGCAAGCCTCTTTTTCTTAGCTATCGATTCTGGGTAAATGTTACCTGCTCTTTATCTCCTAGGCCTGGCTTCTCGGCTACAGTCTTGGCTTTTCTAACACGTGCGTATCGGTAAACGATAACCGACCCAAGTTCCCCGATATTATTCCCCTGAACTATTGCATTACTCTCTCAATAACTTGTTCCATCCGGGGTAAGATTCATAGCCTCCGCGATAGCCAAGCTGGCCAAGCAATGGAGCTGTGTACTGTACCCTTTTATGGTGGGTTATAAGGTGACTCGGCCTCCGGAGATGATTCCGGATTTTACCTTAGCGAATGAACCCCCGTATAAATGTCCACTTCACTGCGGGAGGCAGCCTTAAGAGGGAGGTGATAAATTGACCAAGGGCCGAGACTGGGTAACTTGTAACATGTTATGCGACGATTGCTGATTGATATTACGTACAGTAGCTTGTGATCGTTGCAGGGTAGTTTTGGGTCTGGGGCATGCAAGACACCAAAAAAGCAATGCCTAATATTTCCTTCTAGAATAATAATAAGCGGCGCAGTAGAAACCCAGTCGAAACGCAAAAAATGTCAGCTGTAACCTAATAAGCAACGTCTTTTATATCCGTGGTTGGGGTCATTTGTCAGATCTTACAGAGTCAGGGACTGAACCTTGATGATTTGCATTTTGAGTTATTTTCTGTTCTCGCTAAAACGTTTCGTTGATCTTAATTTGTCCGAGCTCTTCAGCCTCAAATCATGACATAATATTGTGTGGCTTACACGTGGCTCAGTAATCGACCTTGATGAGGAATCACCAAATTGCGCAACATCACGTGATGCAGTTCCCATTTCAAAGCGGCTCTTTGCGATTCTCTCAAGATCCATGAGAAAGCGGAGGCAAAGAGCAAAAAACAACGATATAAAACACATCGCAGACTCAAAAAACGCCAAGATCACTCACTTCAACTGCCGAAACTAAATCGAGCTCTCATCTCACCGCATCTTGAATTCACTGCCGATCTCTGTAGATCAATACCAGCAAAAATGGTGCATCACATCACTTCAAACGATGAGCTTCAAAAGCTGCTCTCGTCAACAACATACGTCGCCGTCGACTTCTTCGCAGACTGGTGTCCCCCCTGCAAAGCCATCGCCCCCGTCTACGAACAACTCGCCACCAAGCACAGCGTCGACAACGTCCTCGCTTTCGCAAAAGTCAACGTAGACCACGTCCAGGACGCCGCGCGCCAGTACGGCATAACAGCCATGCCGACTTTCCTCTTCTTCAAGGAGGGCAAGCAAGTCGCTGTCAACGGGCAGGTCGAGATCAAGGGCGCTGACCCAAGGAGTCTGGGGGCCGCTGCTGAGAAGTTGGGGGGACTAGCGCAGAAGAGGGTTTCTGGAGCGTAAACGGAGAAAAGGTTCGGGGATTTTACTCCTGGGGATCGGCCCGTGGAGTTTGGGATTGTTCTTTTGGTCTTTGACTTTAGCGTGTTGGCACTGGAATGCGGACATTGTGGAGGGGTGATGCTTTGAGTATGGTTTGTGACGGGACAAGGGAATAACAGACATGTCTGTTTCCGGATTATGATGAAACGCGACTACTACAGATGTATAGCGTCATTTGAGGTCTTTCTGACTCGATGACTTTGAGAACAATCGATAGAGGAATGCTATGAATCAATGTATGACGATGAATTGCTACTCGCTGGTAGCTAATGTTTCAAGTTGCATCGTGATATTGCGATCGTCATGTCAAGACCCGGGGATCAGCATCGGTGTCACACGCAATGACAATTGACAGCGGTTAGTGACCCAATCGTATCCACAAAGTCTGGCCAAGAGTCTTTTAGCCTTGCAATTCGGTAAGATCGGCGAGATATTCGTAGGGTCTTTCAAGGGTTCGACTTACCGACAGAATTGTGTCATTTTGCTGAGACTTTTGACAACGTTCAGGGTAGGGGACTTGTGGACTTGTCTAAATGTCGCTCAACTTCGCGGGGGAATTATGACGGGATCACAATGAGAGCTCAAAAGTAATTAATTGGGATGTAATTAGACACTAGAAACAAATATATATTCAGTTTGGATTGTCATTCATCGATAATGAGGAAGTTCAAGGCGGTTCTTTTAACAGTGCGTCGATATATCGTTTTAAAGTCGAATAGGAAATAACATACTTATTTGAGGTAAACCACGCCTTCAAAAGCATTTGCCCGTTCAAGACCCTCTGCCAACGAGCGATGACTGAGGAGAACAGTAGAGGGTATTGTTCTCCTAACAAACTATACTATGAAAGAAACGTGCTACGTCGGAAAACTGTCGCGGCGCATGTAGGAACAGGGTCAAGGTGAACAGTGCGTCGATTCTATTCCGCCACAGCTGAAGATGCAGGGTGCAGGCCCAAGGAAGGTAGCAACGAAACTCTGTGGTATCGGAATGAGTCGTCCTCGATAAAGTGAATGCGATGTCTGTTTTGCTGTATATCATTGTAATGGCAGTCATGGGGGATCACAGACTGATTTCTGTATTTTTGTAGCAAAAGTTTACAAGCTTGAGCTTCTTACGCCAAAGTATGGACCAGGTTCGCCTATCCCGTCGCCACTTGTTACCCAAACAAGCGAGTGTTGGTTGTTCGGAGGACGATGGGATTATGGCCACTCGACATGCTGTTCGTACGTAACGTCCTGGAAGCAACTGAACTCGACATGTGACGTGCTGGACTTTGGAATCCTTCCCGATGTCGGCGGATTGGTTAAAAGTTTGCATCAGTTAAGGAGGGTATAGGTATAGCTTTCGGCTCCATTGATTCGCACTTGTAGGATTCTTGAGCCTTTTGTGACGTGAAATAGCCAGGGTACCGAAGGTCTCAGGTGCATGTCTTTGCTGTATCGAGGCCGTTAGCAACGATTGTTCCTGTTATCTTCTGGTGGATGACAAAGGCGCCCATGAGCTGTAACATATGAAATCGAAGTTTGGATGACGGGTTTCAGAGTGCAGTGTTAACATGATTCCCTTGAGTATCGACACCAGGTTCGTAGACTCCATCACTACTCGGGCCAATTCCACTTTCGGTGTTTACGGGAGGCCCGAGAAGAAGCCCGTCGTGAAGAATCCGGTGAGTTGCCGCTGGAATTGTCGGGAAAATTCAGCCTTGTCTGGGCTTCTTCACTGGAAGACGGTTGAATGGTCTTGGATATGACGGCTTGGGATCGACTGGGCATCGCATCCCAAGAGTTGTAGGGATCAGGATTTGTGTCTGAGCATATACAGATGAGTCCGAGGTTAACAGATTGTCATATCTGTATATAACGTCAGCCATTGTGTCACTCGTTGCAGGGTTGTCTGAAAGATGCCCCTTGTCTGGAGAGAAAGAGGCAAGCGAAGGGTTGGGAGGCACAGACTTGAGGATGGGAGAATTGTGAGCCTCGATACAATAGAACTAAGGGTAATGTTAATCCCAAGGTCCTTATTGCGCAACTAGGGACTGAGAATAAGAGGATCCAAGTAATATAATGGACGGGATGATAGGTCTTTCGAGCTGGTCGGGGCTGGCAGAGCAGAGTGAATGGCTAGATATTGGAATAGATTGATGGCTAAATCTCAACGAGACAAGAAACCAACACCGAGCACTGAGACGGGGATGGAGACCGGGCTGAACATGGTACCTGCCACTGCAGACGAGTTGCTGTGGTGCAAGCTGACTGTCGAAATGTACCATCTAGCAACGCGTCCACTGCAACCGCCGCGAAGTTACGCGTTAAGCCCGCCAGTCAGCCCTGGGAACAGCCCAGCGACCTACTTCTACACTGGAAGTCGCGTCGCGACCGTCGACCGGCGTTATGGATACTTGAGCAATGCTCTTCTCTTCTCAACTTGAGCAGTGGAACAGAAGTCCCGGTCGCATTCACGAAGCACGTTGTTCACTGGTTAAACACAAACCTGACCTTTGGCTTGTTGATTTGAGGCTGACACTGGCGATCGAGTGGCCTCTATCTTGCCCTTCTATTGTGCCAGTGGCAGTGACGGTGAATGATTAATCTCCACAACAACTGCTTACCTCAAACCTTTTCCTACCTCGATCTTCCCCCCATCTCTCATCTTACAACTTCATCTCTCAACTCTATCAACCTCTTCCCTCCCCATCTACCTCACACTACCAACTACTATTTCACCACTCACCATACCTTCTTTCCTTTCAGAGCCCCGGAAATTCTATCAAGACACGTATTCTCGAGATTAACACCACCGCCCATCACTCAGGTCAATTTCAGTCATCTACGTCGACGTAAGGACAAGTCCCCCACTCTGCATTTCGAACGTCTGTACTGACCATTAAATAACAGAATGCCTGCCTTCCCGTTCGCCGATCTCCCTACGGAGATGCGCAAAAAAATTGTGCTCCACGCGCTCCCCTCAGTCACCGTACCATTTCGGTACTCATATAGCAGTATCGCATGGGTCCATGACAACTACGAGGAACGAACCTTTAAGGCACTTCAAGAGACAAACAACGACATCGCTTCGCTCGCAGATCAAGTGCGCTGCTTGAAGGCTGTGGGCTGCGATGGGGGTGTCGTCATGTCTAGCATCCGTGGCGTGCCCTTCCGTATCGACCCCCTTCACGATACTCTCCAGGTTGTCGACATGCGACTGCCTGCACTTCGGCCTTCTATGTCCTGGGATCCACGAGCTACCCAAGGTTACCATCGTCATGCCTTGCCCGTCGAGAATGTGCTGAGTGTATCTCGCGCTGTCTCGCTCCGCCGAGGAGAAGCTCGTAAGTATCACCCAAAGTTTTGACATAGGATATCATTTGCTGACGGAATTAGCTCCGGAAACTGACGGCCAGAGCGACGGTTCCGGCCATGGGTCAAACCAGGGTGGGCCGTCTGACGCTCCGCCAGAGACATACTTTGAGATGTCGATGGAGAACGATATTCCAATTTTCTCCCGCCTACCAAAAATCAAGAAACTCTCTCTGATCATCGAGAACGTTGGCCGAGAATGGAACATCGAAGGGTTCCAAATGTTTGGACCTGACGTAGTTGGACCCCGGTTTCACGGCAACGATTGGGGCATAGCACGCGCCGGCGAACACTCAGTGGCCGCCCAAGACCACTTTATCAACCGTGGAATCCGGGCAGACTCCAGAACTCCATGGAGATTTGTGAATGGCTGGGATTACCTCAGCCATCCAGAGGATGTCTCACCATTCTCACCCGGAGACGCGCGCTTCTCCCCACCAAACATCGGCTTTTACGGGTACAGCCGTGGCAACGTGTCCCTTGGGGGACAGTGGGCCGGCTTCCGGCTTTGGGTCGCGGAGAACAAAGTTGAGTTCAGCCCGCTCTCTTGGTGGGAGGTTGAGCCTCTAATTAGAGAATACTACTCCATCGAAGAACGCGGTTACTATACATGCCACCCCGGCTTCGTTGCGCGCGTGTGGGTGATCCGGTCCGAAAAGGATCTCGAGGAAACCAAGCGACCTCACCATCATTGGATGGAGGTGCGTGAGGCGGAGATTGGGGATCCCGCATATATTGAACAGATTTGCACCACCTGGAAGATGGTGCGTGGCATGCTTTCTCGCGTTCGCGGCGCGGTAAGCGTCGAGGAAGAGAATGAATCGAACCTAGCTGAAGGTTACTACTCTCTACAAATGGAACCCGTGGAGTAGATGAGACGATAAGACGAAGGCCATTGAATGCAAGTTGCCGAAGCAGAATTGCACGGAGAAAGACGACTCAGGAACAGGCGTGTATGATTGGATTTTGAGGTGGACTCTTCCAGGACATCAAGCGTGAGAAAATGTAGCTTTGATAGAGAAGATAGTAAAGACCTGTTTCCCCTAACCCCATATCCTCTTGAATTTAGTTGACCGCTGGTGATTACAATATCTTAGCCACAGTCGTCCAGTCTATTCGAGAAACATAGAAGCACCTTGGAGATCAGTCGTATGTGAGCGTTTCAACCATGATTTATTGATATTGGCCTACAAGCTACTTGAATACTTGTATACCCTATAAATCCCGGACTGCTGCTATCAAACTTTCTGCAATAGATCCTGCAAGTTTCGATCTCTTTGAAACACACGTCAATGCTCTGACACAACTTTTAAACCACTGTAAACTCTGTCGATAACCCTCCATTTCAACATTGAACCGCTCGTGTCTTTTAAGCTCATGAATTGTTGACAGGTGGTAGAGGGAGGATCTAGTAAATGCTTCTACCAGAATTGACGTGCAAGGGTCTGCCAACAGCGGACTCTCTTGAACCGTGGTATGTCCTTCTGGAAGCTGGTCGAAGTGGCCCGTCTCATGCGGAACGACAGTGCCGGCGAGTTCAGCGAGATTAATAGCACTGCTCCGCCTCATATCCACATAGCTGTTTGGTGCATGACTGATGTTGCCACCAATAGTTGCCTTCTCGTGCACTAGTTCTGACAAGTCCGCGAGAACAAGCGTACCGAGATTCCAGGCTGTGAAGATACACACAACCCAGCTTTTAAGCTTTGGCGAAGCGCTATCATAGCCTCGTAACAGGCCTTGGAAGAATGAGGCGTACGTCATGTCCCAGTATCGACAGACAGTAGTTGCTCCTTTTGTGGCGTCGATGATATTCTGAATGCTCGATTGCTTCTGCAAAGCGCTCTGGATATAGGATAGTTGGCGATAAAGTAAAACCTTAATAGGCGCCGCTTTGATCATCGCTCTTGAGGCAACTTCCTCTGAGCAGGGCCAGCGTAGAGATTGTGGCATTTCGGAGTCGTCCCTCAGGAACATATCAAGTTTCCATCGGCATGGTTTATCTTCAGTGTTTACTGTTGAATCTGGCATGCAGTGATCATCTGATATAACAACTGGGCGCTTGCTCAGTGGTGAGAGGATAGTGTCGAACATTACAAGGAGCCAGTATATGAAACCAACGGCCCGACGTCGTTGCACAGCATAGATGTCTCGAGGTCGGCTCTTCAACCTGAGTTCCTCCATATCAAAGCGGTATTTCAATGCAGAAACTTTCCTCGTAGCTTGTTCCAGATGCATAGAAGGAAGCTCATGTGACATGATGTGTCCGATGGAATGAGCAACCGAATGTTGATCTCTTGGTAGACAGGTATCATCCCTTTGGCTATTGCAGTCCTGATTATATCTTTGTTCTGGTCTTTCGGTGATGCCCAAGACGAATTCAGCATAAACAATCCTAAAACATTCAATCTCTGTGTTTTGTCGAAGGGCTGTTCTTGCTTGCTTCCAAAGTTGTAATTGCAGACTACAGTCCATTGGCATAGTAGCTGATGTATCCGAGTGTTGTAGGTGCCTAATACTCGTGGACGATACTGTCCTCCTCTTGGTCTGTTTCCGAGTCCATTGAGCCGCAAAGGCTAGTATGCAAAGATGCAGTGTCCGGGAAACCGCCATATCCTCTGTGTGAGATAATGGATTGCAAAGTTCTTGCGTGACACGGTCCAAATAGATGATGTACTGATAAAACGGGTTGGTCGGTCCAAAGGTACGAATGGAGTAGGCCGCATCGTCATGTGTTGGTGCAATGCTTTCTTGGGATGAGGATGACATGGAGTAGGGGCAGGTTGCTTCGGATATCCAACAGGACAGGTTATTCTCAAGAACATTGTGATAAATGTGAAGTAGACTTCGTGTAATAAGCTGGTTATTGAAAGCTGTGGTCATTAAGACACTGGCAGTGAAGGGCGAAAGGACTGTCGATATTTTTTGTTCAAGAGAGGCCCTTTTCTGGTGATTCTGGCTAGGCTCTGCGTCCGATTGTGATGTAGACTTGACAGAAGTTGCTGTGGCGGCTTCTGTTTTGATAGGGGACAGGGAACTTGCAGACAATGTTCGATCGGAGACTCGGTTGTTGAGAGCCCTAGGAACACTGGGATCATATGAGCCTTGGTCTACATGTGCACGAGCCAGACCCCATATCGAGTTGAAGGAGCATGTCTTCAATGTCTTCTGACAATATGAGCAAGGAAGAATGCTTGAAATAGGACTTTGATCTATTGTCATGGTAAGTCGAGTTGACGGGGAAACGTAAGGAGTGATTTCGTACCAGAGCTGTTAGATGAAGTTGGCGAACTGGGGCTGGGACCCGGGTCTCTGTTGAGAGCATATCCATCACAAGCCTTCTTTGCCTTTTGACACTGGAGACATGAACGTTTCTGGCGTCTGGGGGTTTGAAAAGACATGGCGATTGGGCTTGGGTCAAGTGAAGTTGTGAATAGGAGGAATCCAAGTGAACAGGATCAAATGTGAAGTCCAACAAGCAATGGATGTCAGAGTGAAGCGGACGAAACAGAAGGGAGCAGTTGTCGTCTACATCAATCTCAGGCGGCCAGGTGCCCAGACTGGTAAGTCAACGGGGTTCAAGCCCGTATTGAGTAGCAGATCGGCGAACATACCAGGAAAGTTTGTCAAGCGAGATGGTGGAATCTGGAGTAAATCCGGGGTACAGCACGAAAGGGTCCAGAGGAAGAACCATCGGATATCCCGAGTACAGTGGGACATTAGATCTAGTCACCATCCACCCCTTGCTCTTCCTGACCCCGACGGGGCGGATATCCAAGTGGTCTAGCTTGTTGCGGGGCACAGGTCCATTACAACGACGATCGCCGTAGCAAAAATCCTGCAATCAACGACATTATTACGCAACAGATAAAGAGGCTTAAGAACTTGATACCCTATCAAAGATCGGCCAGTTGTAATTGAAGTTGGGATCGTGGCACATGATAAGTATTAGGTTTGAGGGCGGTGGGAAAGGTGGGTTAGTTCTAGACCCCAGAGCTTTACCCGATTAGGATAAAATGGTGAGTATGAGAGGCTTATCAGGAGTCGTGTCAGTCTAATCATGTATTCCGTAATGGAACGCCTCATTTGCCGAACTCGCGAGCAGATGAATCTGAAGATAGCTCAATGATTGAGATAAGAATGAAGGGCCGGAAGAACGGAACAAGATACCAGTATAATATCCTCGATGATTACATCCTCCCATAGAGCCCTCCATGTCTCCTTGCAACACCTTTTTACAATAACTTTCAGATAATCATGTCAACTCTGGAGAAATCCGGCTCTGCCAGTCAGGCAGCCAGTGCTGATCAAGCCCTGGCAAACCTTGGGTACAAGAACGAACTCAAGAGAACTCTGTCTATATGGACTATTCTGGGACTGTAAGTCGGAAAAACACTCCCTGATTAGCTGCAATATCTAACGAGAGACTACATAGATCTGTGGCTATCATGGGTGTTCCCTTTGGCCTCTCAACAACCCTTTACATCACCCTCGTCAACGGCCAGTCCGTCACTGTTCTCTGGGGATGGGTCTTTGTAACACTATGCTCCGTCTGCATCGCTGCCTCCCTCGCAGAGATCTGCGCTGTATATCCTACCGCCGGAGGACCCTACTTCTGGTCCGCGATGGTGTCGACCAGGAAATACGCACCGATAGCGTCCTGGATCACGGGGTGGTTGAACCTCGTGGGGAACTTTCTGGTCACGACGAGCATCAACTTCTCGGGCGCTCAGATTGTTCTCTCGGTAGCGTCTCTGTTCTATGAAGAATACGTGGCTACGCCTTGGCAGACTGTGCTTGCTTTCTGGGCGTTCACACTCCTTGCAGCAGCGGTTAATGTGTTTGGGACAAGGTATCTTAGCGCTATAAATGTTGGCGCTATGGTATGGACTGCTGTTTCGGTTGGTGTCTTCATGATTGTTCTCCTGGTCATGGCGAAAGCAAGAAGATCTGCTAGCTTTGTCTTCACACACTATGACGCTTCGGCGAGCGGTTGGCCGACGGGCTGGTCATTCTTTGTTGGCCTACTTCAAGGTGGTTACGTTATGCTCGGATATGGACTCGTCGCATCTCTCTGCGAAGAGGTCCAGAACCCACATCTCGAAGTCCCTCGTGCCATGGTCATCTCCGTGGTCGTATCCGGCTTCGTAGGCCTGGCGTTTCTCATCCCCGTCCTGTTTACTCTTCCCGACGTGGCTGCTCTTCTGGCCGTCACGAGCAACCAGCCGATTGGCGCCATGTTCAAGATGGTCACGGGATCGAACGCTGCCGCTGTTATACTGCTTGTTTTCATCATTGGAATTTTCTTATTTGCCAGTATTGGGGCTTTCACAGCTGCCAGCCGTTACACATACGCTTTTGCTAGAGATGGGGCTATCCCAGGTCATCTTATCTGGTCGCGCATGAACAAGAAGCTTGAGATGCCGCTGATGGCCATGCTTCTCAATGTTGTTGTGAGCATGCTTCTCGGACTCATCTACTTTGGATCGTCATCTGCCTTCAACTCTTTCACTGGAACTGCTACCATCTGCCTCTCGACATCGTACGCTACACCCATCCTTGCATCCCTCATCCGATCCCGGAAGCCAGTTCACGGATCCGCATTTTCTTTACACTCTTGGGGCTTCCTCGTCAACGGCATCTCGGTTTCGTGGATATTCTTCTCCATCATTCTATTCTGCATGCCCGTCACGTTACCTGTAACAGCCAGTTCGATGAACTACTCCAGCGTTGTGTTTATGGGCTTTGGATCTGTGAGTGTTGTATGGTACATTATCTATGGAAGGAAACACTACAAAGGTCCTGCGGCCAGTATGGAGGAGGACTACCTGCCTGGTGTTGTAGTTGAAACTTCGGGTCATGAAGGAGAGATGGAAACTATCAAGAAATCTTGATTGTGGCTAGTCTGTTTGAGCAGATGCACTGCTTCCATCCAGTAGATTTATGGATAGACTCAAATTAACAATTTTGCTAGTGTCCTTAAGAGTCTTGACACAGAACCTACAGACCATATTAAGACCAGCATATTGAATTCTGAATTAGAGTTGACTCTGGAGATTAGTCGAGCTTAACGCGTGCCTTACCTCGTCCTCGTTGCAATTTATATCCCATTCACAATCTGGCACGAGAGAAGTTGGACTCCTGCGAAGCCCTCATACGATTTGTGTCAAAGAACAAGAGCTGACTTATCTTGGGAGGTCACGGAGGATGCAAATTTTGGTGACTCAAGTCATTCCTGCTAAAACCGGTTCACCCAGATAGTAAAATCACATTATGCCCATTCGCAAGTAACATTACAGAACAGAAGGCTCAATTGTCATCTACCTCATACTACTTAGCATTGCTGGTCTCTGGCACACCCCATCCGGGCTTCAACATTTCCATCACAGCATTTTCAGCTGCAGCCATGTTAGAAGCCAAAGCACCTGGTCCAGACGGGCCTGGGTCATGATAAGGATGTACAGGTCTGGCCCGACCCTTGGTGACCTCGAGTATAGTACCACCATTGATCTGAATATCTCCGTTCTCAGGGTACTCTCCAATCGTCTCGCTCATCGTGTCCCTTTCAATCAAAGCGACCATGACTTCAGCTACTTCCTCAGGCTCAACCCAGACATCCTGCAAACCGTCAACCATGGCCATCTTCTCGGGGTTATCGGTGTAGAGAGGAGTCTTGATGATGCCAGGCGCGACAGCAGCAATACGGATATTGGCTGAGCTGAGGTTGCTCAGGGAGCGAACAAAACCACTGATGGCGTGCTTCGAGGCATCGTAGAGGGGTGTCGCGATACTGGTGTCCTGTGCGCTCGTGCTTGAGATGAGTATAATGGTCTTGTTTTCCCTGTCTTTGGCGCCGAGAAAGTGAGATATGGCGAGTTGAGAAGAGCGAATGGGATGGACCAGATTGATGTCAAAGAGGGCATATCGCCCGCCATTGATGGTATCTCGGCTGGCTGAAGTCCCAGGAGGATGCCAGAAGTTGCTGAAAGGCTTGAGAAGAGTGTCAGAACAACGAATTGTCAGTCCTGATCATATGGGGGCAAAAGCTTACAGGTTCATAGACGCCAGCGCCAGGACAGACTATGTCAATGCGACCGAAATGCTGCTTGGCTGTTGTGAACATGCGCTCAAGTTGGAGCCAGTCTCGAACGTCTGTCTCCTGGAAGACGGCGATGCCATGGGAGTCTGGCCTGGTATCCTTTTGATGCTCTTGAAGCACTTTCTGAGCCTCTGGCCTCAGGGCAAGATCGGCCAAAACAACATTACACCCTTTTGCAAGCAAAGAAGAGGCAAATGCTAGGTTGATGCCGCTGCCAGCGCCAGTGACGATGGCAGTTTTGCCTTTGACAGGCTGAGACATGCTGAGTTGAGATGAAGGGATAAGGGAAAGAAGGGATGGGCATTGGATCGAGACAGGTAGAAGGGTTACTAACAAGCATACATACAATAAGTACTTCCATGCAACCCCACGACTCAGTAGCAACCCCAACACCTTGGCCTCCCAAGGCAGCCTAGTCCCTGGTGGTCACTAAACTAAACTTAGTGCGTTGTGTGGTAGCATCCAGAGTTGCGGGGAAAGTGGAGGTGCATGATAAGCCCGAGATACTGTAGCTTACCCCAATCAAGATAAAAAGGTGAGTCTGGCCCTCTCACCTGATCCATGGACAATCAACCCTGGTCCACTCTTATATCGCGGCGCTCGACATTTTATCCAAGGTTGAAGAAAACGCAGAGTACTCATACTAATCATGCCGACCAAAGTAAAAGGTCCGTTCACAATCCCCCCCACGCATCGAGTTAAGTGCTCAGCTCACCAATCTGACAGGCTGTCGCAATTGTTCACGCCGTCGTATCAACTGTGATAGAACACTACCGCACTGCCGGAAATGCGTCAGAGATAACCTTGAATGCTATGGCCTTGATGGGACGTTTCGGTGGATGGCCGAGCCGATCAATAGGCAACGGCGGACTGATCGGCCCCGACGAACGAGCCGGCTCACCGTCACGAGCACCGAGGTGAGGAACCGCATTCCTTGTTGTATCGGGAGTTTTACTGATTGCCTATGACCAGAGTCAACTGACTCGCGGAAATGATGGCAGTTCTCCCGCTCCGCCTAGCCCGTATCCCGAACAGCCACTCTGCCAGCCCGAGCACTGGGTAACCAACTTCTGTGAGCTTATGTTGAACGCCCAATGAACAGTGACTAATGTGCGATTGCCTACTAGTCGCTGAGCAAATCTCGCCGTGGATGTGTCCAGTCCTCCAAGCCGATAACGAATGCAAGATGCATCTCCTCCCCCTCGCAATGTCATCTCCACTCGTCTTCGATGCCGTCGCCGCAGCTGCGTATCATCGCCTCGCATACTACGGCAATCCCCAGTTCACCTCAAAGGCCGAACACTATAAGGCCTCCGCAATCAGGGGTCTCATAACTGGCGCCCGCAGCGTGTGCACACAGTCGGCTTCGTCGTCGGATCAGCTGTTTGCTGCTGCGACACTGCTCATACTCATGTATGACGAGATGATAGCGGCGCAGGATACTTTCGTCACGCTTGCCCGCATCATCGGTAACATGCGCAAGTTTGTAGACTTTTCGAGCCTGGGTGGCGGTGAGAAGCTTCAGAGGTATCTGGCGGAGCAGTTTGGCTTGTATGTGTCTGTTCCGTGATCTTGTTGCTTTAAAGCAGCGATGCTAACTTGAACGCAGCTTGACGATATTCTCTCTTCCTCACACAGATGATGATGACACAGCCACAGATCAATTGAGAGCAGCCTTCAGCTTTGTCGAAGAATTCGCCGCGTCATGCGCACGCGACAAGCACAATCCGCCCTTTTTAGCGGAATGTTTCAAAACGATCCTGACAGTCTGGCATGGCCAAAAGCATAACAGCCCAAGTTTCAATGTCAGTCTTGTCATGGAGGACTTCAAGTCAAAGATCGAAGCAACAAGCGACATAACGGTATTTGACCACTATCTCACCTGGGTGTACTTCATGTCCTCGGCAGCGTCTCCAAACGCACCGCTGCGTAATTTCTTCAAAGATAGGCTACATAGACATACTACTACCTTTGGATGGAAGAATGTCGCTATGATGCATGCGTTTCTTGGGGAGTTGGAGGGCGCGGGGGGAGCGTGGCCAGAACGGTTACAGTTGCATAAGAAGTACATTTGCGCCTAGTAATACAAGCGCATCAACAATACTGATAAGCTAACTAATTGTAACTTGGATACTGTGCGGAGCAAGAGCCGTTGCATCGGGAATGGCCGATATCATCAGCTCCACGACGGCATAGACAGCTTCGAGTTGCATGTATCACGTAACAAAAGTTTGTATCATTGTGATACATCCATTCACCCATAAAACGGATAAACAGATCTCTAGATTGAGCGAATTTGTTCCGTCGTATATCTAATCGGAACATACGTATGATGATTGCGGAAGAGTACTCATGTATTTATCCCAATACGGTTTGGTGAACCTGTGCTGTTAATGGATAAGAAAAAAGGCGTAGTATTAAATGGCTGTAAATCGCTAATTGCCCTGCTTTGACAACGATTGAAACCCTAAAGACGACCATCTATCTATCTCTATCACTCAATTGATCTCACACTTCCTAGTTATGCCTTCTGCAACTGTGAGCTCAGGCTTTGCCCGGGACATTGGGGACACAGTCTCCAACCACGCTGTCAACGGCAATGCCACTAGCACTGGCACTAGCAAGCCCCAATGTCGCAAAGTCGATGTTGCAATCATTGGAGGTGGCTTCTCAGGCTGCTATCTCCTACACAAGCTCCGCAAACAAAACGTTAGTGCTGTCATCATAGAAGCTGCCTCGGGTCTCGGAGGTGTCTGGCAGTGGAACTGTTACCCAGGTGCAAGAGTCGATACCCCAGTTCCTCTTTACGAGTACTCAATGGAGGAGGTATGGAGGACTTGGAACTGGACTGAGAAGCTCCCAACTGCAACCGAGCTTCAGAAGTACTTTGAACATGTCGATAAGGTGCTTGATCTCAGCAAGGACGTCATCTACAACACAAAGGTCACAGACGCTTCCTTTGATGATGCCACGAGTACGTGGGCAATCAAGACAGACAAGGACATCGAAATCCATGCTAACTGGTTTGTCCCGGCCGTGGGCTTCGCCGCCAAGCGATCATTCCCCGACTGGCCTGGCTTGGAAGACTTCCAGGGCGTCATTCACCACTCGAGCTTCTGGCCACGCGATGGCGTGGACCTGCGGGATAAGCGTGTAGCAGTCGTTGGTACAGGAAGCACAGGTGTTCAGATTGTGCAGGAGGTTGGTCCCCAGGCCAAGTCCCTGGTTCTCTTCCAGCGCACTCCAAATCTGGCTCTGCCGCTGAATCAGGCCAAGCTCGCCAAAGAGGAACAAGATGCCGAAAAGCACTCGTATCCCGAAAAGTATGAGTCGAGGCTTCTCAGCAAAGGGGGTTATGACTTTAGCCCATCTGACCTGCGTACATTCGATCACAATGCGGAAGAGAGGAGAGCATTTTTCCAAGATAAATGGGACAAGGGCGGGTTTCACTTCTGGACTGGTGCGTACGGAGATCTTCTGACGAATCTTGAAGCCAATCGCGAGGCCTACAGCTTCTGGTCGAGCAAGATCCGCAGTATGATTAGAGATCCTGTCAAGAGAGAAGTGCTAGCACCGTCAAAAGCGCCTCATCCTTTCGGCACTAAGCGCCCAGCGCTCTTTCGCAACTTTTACCAGGTCTGCGATCAAGAAAACGTCAGCATCGTCGACGTGAACAAGACCCCAGTGACAAAAGTCCTCCCCAACGGTCTCGTCACAGCAGACGGCGGGATCCACGAGATCGATGCCCTCGTTCTCGCCACTGGCTTCGACGCCATCACAGGCGGCCTCAAAGCCATAAACATCACCAACAGCGCAGGAGAGACACTTTCACAGAAGTGGTCAAATGGAACGTGGACAAACCTCGGCCTGATGACAGCCGACTTTCCAAACATGTTCTTCATGTATGGGCCCCAAGGACCAACAGCTTTATCCAACGGCCCAACATGTGTTGAGATCCAAGGCGATTGGATCGTTGGAGCTATAGTTAGTGCAAGGGAGTCGGGAAAGCAGCGCATGCGTGCGACTGTGGAGGGACAGGATAAGTATAGAGAGCTGGTGAACGACATGACGGCGAATACGCTCTTTCCCATGGCCAATTCCTATTACATGGGCGCCAATATCGATGGGAAGCCGAGGGAGGCGCTGAATTTTCCTGGTGGGATTCCGCTGTATAGAGAGTTACTCGATGACGCTGCTGAGAAGGGATACGACGGATTTGAACTTAGTTAGGCAGCTCCGTCCCTTTAACATTGACCAAATCTCTTGTTTTCGTATTTACAGTATCCACTCGCGTGCCAAGCGACCAATTCCTGTGCGATAATGAAGCACAGCCTTGAATCCTTCATGCAGGATAGTGGCGTGACATCCCTGCAGCCCTGTCTGCCTACACTTAGGCTGATTCTCAAACCATGGGCATAAAACAAGCCCAAAGTCCGACATTCTTTTCTTGCAACTTGCATCTCAAATAGACATGCTTTATACGAAAATGACTGAGACCTTCACAACGACTTTCCCGACTACTCCAAACCCGACATGGACTTTACCGCGTTTCACACCCGCGCCAGAATGTCTTGACACGAAGAGCATATGGAACTTGGAAACGGAGTGCTATAGTGGCACGGAGGAGCGGCGCTACCGAACAACGCGGACGTGTAACTACCTCTGGCTGGGCTACACAGATTACCCTCGCACGACCGGAGCTCTTGGCCTTGGATTGAATGGCTTTTGTGGTCCAGGCTGGAGGCACCCAGCGACGGAGTGTCCTGTTGGATATACCCCTGCCCATACTGTAGACTACACACGTTATGCCACCACATCACGGCAGGTATTGTGTTGCTTGGAGTTAGTCAACCCTTACGATTAATTCATGTAGTGAACTGACTAAAATCACAGAGCATACGACTTTGAATGGAGAAACCCGACTCTGACAGCCAAAGACGGCGGTTCAGGAACGCCATACGATAATTTCTGCGTTGCATCCAATCTCAAACCATCAGGCACTTCACCCTTGACTCTAACAGCGTTCGACCTCTCCTCCGCAAGCTCTTTACAAACAGATATCCGAGTCTCAACAACGATAAAGTTCGAACCCGAGAAAGACCTCCTCCTCGCATCAGCAGTCACCGTATCCTATCAGATCAACTCAGGCGGAACCACTTGTGTTCCTGACTGTGATGATCCGTATACAGGTGGACCTTGGCCACGGCCTGCAGAAACAGTTACTCCAGCTCCCCCGTCACCAAACGATTCTGGTTTGGTGGGATTAGAGAAGCTTGTCTGGGTAGGAATTGCGTTTGGGATTGTGGCTGGGCTGGGAATTATCGCTTGTATTGGATGTTGTATACATCGGAGAAGGAAGAGGAAGAGGATAGTTGCTGCGCAAGGGCCTGCGGCGAACGAAGAGGGTCAAAATCAGATGCCAGTGGAATTGCAAGTATCGAAGGGAGGAAAGTCGGAATAATCATTAATCTTAAGGTATATTGTCTTTAGTGTTTGGTGTTTGGGTCGTTTTGCACTGCCACTCTGCAGACACCTTAATTTGGCAGACTATTAGAAGCGAAGCGATATCTATCTTAGTCCATGATAAAACCACAACCTACCAACTGCTCCAGTAACCCAGTCACGGAATCCCGCGAGGCCATTCGGAGCATCCAAATCAGTTGCATGACGATTACATTCATGGTCCTTCAATGGAACGTGGTGGCGCAGCCTCGTTGAAGATCGGGGCTGTGCTGACATTTTGATGGTGGACGCGGTCAATTTTGACCGAAGGGGCAGGGTTGCAGTCAACTGTCACAGCTTCTGATTGGATGACTGGACTCACGCGATGTGTCTTATCACATTTATTAAACCAGCCTGAGGGAGGTTTGGGGATTTTGGCTTACTTTGGCATGTCTTTCATAGTGGCTATGCTACATGCGCCGTGAAGGAATGGATGGTCGGTGAGAATGCAGTATCAAGATTCTCAGATCGTAGATTTCTAAGATCATCGGTCTTTGGACCGGTAACATATTATGTCGATTTCCTGCCCTGCTGGAGACTGATCAAAAGTTTCCATCAAAACCTCAATTGCAAACCCTATGACAATTTCTACATTGATTGCTTCATCCCAAATTCGTCAAGATGGAAAGCAACCGCCATGACACGTATGGTCGATCCTCTTCGCTCCAAAGACCTAATCCTTCTTCGCAAAATCCCTATAACGAAAATGACCGACATTCACCTTCTGAGCCATTCAGCCCTGCAGGGCTGCTTGGGGAAAGATATGATCTGCTCAAACAGCAGATGGAAGCCAGATCACGGGTCACTGAACAAAACAATTGTCCATTCACCAGTGGACTTTTGGGATCTCTGGCTGAGTCCGAAAGCAGAGGTCACCGCCCTTCATACGACAGCCCAGGAACAACAGGCGAAATACATAGAGCAGCGAGCTGTTCAAGTCGATATGGACCAAGAAGAACGCCGAGCGTATCTTCTGTCCGGGCCGACTCTATGTATTGTGCTCAATCGGGTGTTACACCGCCTCCTTTGCTGGACATGTCGTCGGCACTTCCCCAAAGACGACCATCATGGAGAGATCAGCACTCTCAGAGTGTCAGGCCACCAACAGCACAGCCTCTCCTGAGCCTACCGGAAAGCTCAAGCACACAATTGGATAATTCTTATCCTCCCGCGTTTGGTCGAAGCCACTCAGTTGCGGTAAGGTCTTCAAGTGGTTCTTGGGGTCCTTCGGAAAGCGGAACTGGCTCATATCCAACACCAGATTCCTCGGCGCTTGGTCGCCGTGTCTCTACAGTTACAGCTCCAGCACGTACAGAAACTTGGTATCAGGGTGATCGGGCAGAACCGAAGCGTCGAGGGACCTTGCGGAGGTGCTAAGCCCTATACCAGCGCTCTGTTGTTGAAAGGACAATAATCACAATGAAATAGATCTTGAAGACGGCTTATGAAAGGACTTCTTATTAATATTAATTCATCTAACTGATCTTCATGCGCCATAATACATGCCATTTTCTTTCCTTTTTGCGCCGGACCTCACGGTACTCTAGAAACACCATAGAGTATGGTAACTCAGAGACCACAAAACCACACATGTAGAACAGAAAGAGAACACCGAAAAATTGTGAAACACAGCCGTGCACGAAGGGTATCAGAATAGAGGAAAAGGACATAATTGAGTCGGGGGGAAGAAACCGACGCCATCGCTAATAGACTCGTTTCGACAATATGAAATGTGCTTGAGTTTGCGCAAGACATCTTCAAATGCTTCGCTCTCACTTACTCCAAGAACCAAGAGAAACCATAAGTAAATAGCCTCATGCTTTGCACACCGTGAAGTCTCGAAGCCTTTAGACCTCGTGATGGTAATGGTCCGTGAACCACTTCTTCAGGCGACGAGCCATTCGTCCAAAACGGTTATATGACTTATGTTCCGGTTCTTCTTCTTCTTCATAGAACGTTACATATTCAGACGGTTCTTTGTCATAGTTTGTTGCGTCTTGCTTTAGCCATTCGATAAGGCGCTCATTGACTTCGTAGAGGAAATCGGAAGACATCGCTTGTGGGTCATTTCGTGAAAGGGTTGGGTGTTCTTCAGAAGTGCGAGGCATTTTGAATTGCCTGGAATTGGCGTACTTTAGTTGTGGTGATTTTTGTCTTGGTTATCTTTGTGAGTTGAGATGTGTTGGGTCGGATCGAGGTTAGTCAGGATCAGGACGTGGGATTAAAGAGACAAGTTGCCGTCTTCAGCTCTACCAGACACGGGTGTTAGTTGTATCTTCTAGTGAGTTATTTGGCTGTAAGCTGAATGGCACTGGTACCTTTGTGTGCGTTTGTTCTTTGTCCACATTGGCTTGTTCAAGATTTTGAATGCCGTTGTTCAGTGAAATTGACAGTTCAAGGGATGTGTTCCATTTAGCTCAAAGGCCTTCAGCCTCAGGCACGATCCAGGGCTTAAATAATTTTGCCAGTGGCAGCAACTGGTTGGATACAGACTCGTGGCTCTACGGCACTCAGTCCCTGTTGGTAGTTTCCAATGTTTTTTGGACCAGATAGATAAGGTCGAAATCGGCATAAGCTCCCGGTCGTCGATGAAGAGCTGTAACATATACATTTCTAACTATCTATGACACACTTGGAAGAAAGATTGGCTGTTATTATGTATTGAGAGTCAGGATTCTTGGGTTGATCGAATGTTCCTTGTCTGCATTGGTATCATCCGAGATCAGACATGATATAACCGAATTCGAATTAGGGGGCTTGCGAGGGATCAGTCCGAGTCAGATCTGCTGAGAAGCTGGCCTTCGTCTTCCATGGACGACACTGCCCTGCAGTGGCCGTGCAAGTCTGTTTTGTTACCTCTGAGAGCTCCACTGTACCACAGGCCACAGAGTGAGTTTTCGACCTCACCCCCCGGACGATATCATTGATTGGTCCATCGAAGTCTGTGGCATGTGAATGAGAGATTCCAATTACCCACACTGCAGAGGAATATTTTCAACCGAGGAGTCTTTCCGGAAAGTAGGCCGTAGTGCTGTCGATGTCGGAAGTTGGCATAAATATGCTTTCTATCAAGCCTCGCCCTCAATTTCGCGGAAGCAAACTCAGGTATGCGCAATTGATCTTGTGTTTCCGTCTATCATCGGGAACGGGCGTTGATCTAGAGTGTGGAATGAATCTGCAATCACGAGAATAGCCATTGCTGTCGGTCATGGACAGAGTGATTCCAATTTGACCTATCTTGACCCTTGTCTTATCATTCCTGTAGCGAAGTTGTTGTGCCTTTTGAGAATTTATGTGAATACCAGGAGTTGATATAGGTTATCTATGTGTTCTCGATGATCGAGAATATGCTCTAGTTGAAAGTGGTGCTGTTATGCGCTTCTGTCGGTGCATGGCAGTGCGTCAAAGTTATGACCCTGCAGAGCTGATTGGTTCCTTTTAGGGTCAGCACATTCACTCTAACAGACTCAGTAATTAATATGCATCATTCAATGTGCTGAGTTGCCTAGAGACTGGGCAAGGGCTAGTGTGCCTCCACTCACAGAGTCCCTCCAGCTTGGAATGGGCCCAGTGATTCTTGCCATAGCGCGATAGCAATGCAGACGGAAGAACAGCTATAGAATCTCTCCACTTGCATAAGGTTCTGTCGATGATCGAAGCCTCTGAGCTCAGCTTTGACTCTGTTGAGCCTCGTCCAAGCTTGATTGTAGGATGAGCGTTTGAGAGAATCAACCTCAGGATTGAACCTCGAAGGTCTCTATATCTCCAACGACTCTGGCTTTCGGTCTATCGGCAGTAAGAAGTTCCGTTAGCGGTACCCCGCGATAATAGCTGCCTTCCACTTCACCACCTGCGTGCAGTGCAGTCACTGGAGCCCTTTTCATTCACTACCTGCAATCACGTGACCCCTTTCTGCCTATAAAGCAGCTCCCTCAACTGTAACCTGCTCTTCTTCTCTTCTCATCTCTACCCCACAAGCGCCCTGGCTTCCCTGTCTTCAACCGATCTCGGTAACGGTATTAAATTTGCGGGTCACCGCTGTCGCTCTCTCAGCTGGCTTTCACAGTTCATTTGGCTGGATCTTTTCAGAAAGCCTACAATTTTTCCGCCATGGATACTGATCCTCCCTCACACCATAGTGAGCCGACATCTGATCCAGACCTCACTCCTGAGGATGCTAGCCAAAAAGCTGGCGTATCTGAGGACCCAACTGGAAAGAAGCGCAGCGCATCACCAACAAACGATGATCCTTCAAAGCGCCTCAAGACTTCTCACGATTCCGCAGAACCTAGCAGCGACAACGAGCAGCTGGGCAATGAGAATGAGACTACCGGAGTCTCTGTCGCCAGTGAAGCCCCAGGAGCCCCAAGCGTTGCGCCTACTTCTCAAAATGTCCCAAAACATCCTTCCAGCATTCGACTTCCTTCTTGGTTTCCACCCATCCCCCAAGCTGCGATGCAAGAGCTCAAAGTGTGGCTAGCAACTCATGCCAATGCCAGAGCTGGCGATCAGATTGCTAGTGGTAGCCATACACAACTCCTGAAGACAATGGAACCATACCAGCAGGATCTGGAAGCAATTTGTCGCACAATGAGAGTTGAAACGAATGGTATTGATTGGAGAGATGGTGTGACAATTCCGGAAGTCACGACGGACCGACAGAAAGTGAAAGCCCATCAGATTTCTGGTAAGTTTTACGCGGCATTAATCCCGAGGTTGGAGGTTCATTACTAACAACGGTTGTGACAGGGGCCAACTGGATCTCGAACACTCTGGACTCGCCACTCCGTGCTGCACTCCTGGCGGATGAGTGTGGAACTGGAAAGACTGTTCAAATCGGCCTCGCGCTTGCTATGCACTATCACCGAGTAAAGGCAGAGGTTGAGGCGGGAACCTTCAGACCGCGAGATGATATGAGATGGTTCAAGCCAAGCATCATCCTCTGTCCCCACAATCTCGCTTACCAGACATTTCGAGAATGGTCAAGCTGGTTTCCGAAATTCTTCGAAATCCAGATCTGCCATGGAACAAAGGCCCAGGCTGTTGATGAGTCGGCGGAAGAGCATACCATGAATGAAAAAGATGGTCTGCAATCCTGGGTAGATGAGAATGCCGCGTCGCACCGAGACATCGATGTGAGTGACAATATCTGCAGATTAATGCGTTTTCACTAACGATCATGTGACAGACCCTTCTCAACATCGCCATCATTCCGTACAATACGGCCTTGGAACGCATGATTGACCGGGAGGAAATGAAAAAGCAAAAAGCCGCCAACCAGACACAATTGCAACAACTTCTCAAGTCAAAGCGAAAGAAACGCCCAAACGTTGAAAATGAAGAGCTCAAGTTCTCTATCAAGGGTCAAAGCTACAACTGGATCATCTGTGATGATGTATACGCCATTCGGGGACCTCGCACCGAAACACACCAGTTGATCACCGAGTTGGAGCATGAGGCGACCCTTATAGCTTCAGCGACACCACTTCTAAACCACCAAGATGACATGTAGGGGTATGTCACCTTGCTGTGGAGAAGACAGTGGCCGTTCGTTTACGGCCCCGGATATCGTCGTTTCCGCGCACCGCTGTACTACAGGAAGAAAGCTTGGCAAGCTCTCCAAAACGGTGACGAGTACAAGGGTCTCACTTTAGACCATATCATCCAACCGGAACGCTCAACACTTGGGAAGGCGACTTTCCGTGATCGCCGCATGAGGGAAGAGTACATCACGTATATCCAGGAAAAGAAGGGTCCCTTGTTCCTGATGAACCCGGACCTCTTTCAGGAGTTCCGTGAAGACATGAAGTCTAAGAAGCCTGAAGTCGCACGAGAGGCTATTCGGCCTCTTTTGGAAATGTTCTGTCTTCGCCGCGGAATGTTGTCACACACGGCCATGCCTGACGGAACGACCGTGGTACCAAGCGAAGGTATTCCTCGCATGCACATCAGAACTGTCAACGTTCAACCCTATAACGACGAAGATCAGAACGATTTGTACAGAATCATAAAGAAGCATTACCCAAAACTGTTTAATAACAGTCGGGACAAGGGTAAAGACATTGGGCATGGTACCTTTGACAAAGCACAGCATATGTGGCCAAATTCTGCCATCGTCCGAACGCTGGCTTTGTCCACTACCAACGTCGAATCCTATCCCCTAACGCAGAAACCCAGTGGAGAGGATAATAAATACTCGCCATCCGCCCTCAATTCTCCAATTGGTCAAAAAGTGATGAAGAACCAGCCTTGTTTGGACAGATTGACGTCGCTCAACCTCCCCGAAGCAAACACAGCCACCATCGAGACTAAGGACCCCGAGAAGATCGACAAAATCCTAGCGAAAGATGGAGTGGGCGGCCTCCTATGGTATCTCAGTGAGATGCATCAAGATCAAAATGTCGAGTTCCCTGAGTATCGTCAAGACATCGTGAAGACAATCTGTGCACGAAGTCCCAAGCTCTGTTGGACAGTCAAACGTGTTCTGGAATTAAAGGAAGATGGACATCGCGTTCTAGTCTTTGTTGATAATCCTTCGACCTCCTTGTGAGTTTCATCAGACCTCTGAAAATCAAGCCATTGTGACTAACATTGTTATAGGATCGTGGCAGCCTTACTCACTAGCGTTTGTGTGACAACTCTAAACATCAGAAGTTCAAACAAGCCTCATGAGCGCGCTCAAATGGTTCGTAAGTTCAACGACCCAGATGAAAAGTTCGACGCCCTGGTCGTCTCCTTTGAACTTGGTGGATTCGGTATGAACCTCCAAGGAGCCTGCCATCATGGAATCGTCGTGGAATACCCCGACAACATCCCCACCATGCTTCATGGGTTCGGCCGCCTTTGGAGATTAGGACAGGAGCGCGAAGTCCACTGGGACGTTCTCTATATGGAGAACTCGTTCGATGGTTGGGACGAAACATGGATGGTGTCGAAGTATGCTGATATCCTTGCCGCTGAGGGAGAAATTCCAGACGAAATTCAAGGAGAACATCGGGTCATTTGCGCGTTTGAGTTGATCAAACGATATCTTGGGCAAGACAGCAACCGGTACCCCCGGACTCGAGTGACCTGGGCTGAACAGGAGCATCCCTTGGTAGCTCGAGAGGGCCACTTCTACTCCGCGTTGGCCACCTATCTCTTGCAGAATCCGGGACATTTCAAGGAGGTTTGCCTAAAGCCCCTGCCTCTTATTGCTCGTCGCTGGAGCCCGGAGCAAGGCGAATTGACTCTGGATATGATTGAAGGAAACTCTCCCGAACTAGAGGACGGAGTCATTTTGGACTCGCGCAATCCTCTCAAGCCCGGCTACGTTGCAGTCAGTGCAGATGGGGATCTTCATCTACGCCAGGAGTTCAGACAAGCCGCCGAGATTCTGTCGAACTTGAAGGATGATGGGCCTCGCTTGAGGATTGAGCGGGATAGGCGAATTTGAGGGGGAACTCCAGAACGGGGAGGATAAGTTTTGGTACAGATTTGCGTGGAACTATGGAACCAAATAGTTTCCATCACGAAAATAGAAGCGGCAATTGAGAATTGAGCCGTCTACAATAGGGCTCTGTGGACACAAGGCCGGGAGGGCTGGGTTCTATATTGTCAATCTGGGATTCGGGAGTTTCTGGGCTGATAGTTTCAGCATAAAAGTTAATACTGTGTGATTCTCATCGCCTGACCTAATTCTTTAATGCAACAGTGTTCGTAATTTTCGTTTTTTGTGGGCGCCCAGAGAAGAAGCGTAATGGGTGCGAGGAATAGCACTATAAAACCGGATGCCTCGAGACGGAGGATCTCTCACGCAACGGTACAGCTGCTTTGTAGAACCATAAAGTAAAGATTCAATATTTGCCAAACTTGCGGTCTTGCTCGTTGGGCGAGCTCACTCTGCAACCGTTTGTAGTCATAGTCTCAGCATGTGTGATGCTCCCAACTCATTTGCGTACAATGCTCCTGGGAAACTGACCACCCTATAGCTCCCCACAGTCACCAATCACAGTAGCCTGAACTCAAATTTCTATAGCGGCTTTAGCGCATGCCGCTAGCGGTTCCCCGCTATCAACTCCTCCCCATGTCATCAACCCCAGATTCAATTCCACCTCTTACAATATCCCAGCAACAGCTGCACAGCATCATGAAGCGAGTAAAATGCTGCACCGCATGTCGCCGCCGACACAGAAAATGCGTCACTCAGCCTGGAGCCTCTCAATGCGGCACGTGTCTAGAGTCGGGGCAGGAATGTCGCTTTGAGAATGACATTCGGTTCAAACACACTCACTCAGAAACACAGAAGGAATCTGGGCGGAAGTGGGCAAAGGTTCCCCAAAAGAGTACGTATCTAGCGATGAGATCTTTTGTGTAGAGTCATGTTGACTGGTGGTAGTTTCTTTCACGACACCCCGAGGGATTGATGGCAAGGTACCCGAGGAAGCGGACGCGAGACCGGAGGCGAATGAGTCAGTGACACAGCCGATATCAGAAGGGATGATGGAAATATCGATAGACGACACCATCCAGTCCCAAGCGGAAGAGGTGTTCAGCTATTGGGAGTCGCCCTCAAATCTCATCACCGACTCCCCAATTGATCAGAACATGACCCCAGCATATCAAGCAGAGACTCCATCACTCCCACGAGCATCCATCCCCTTTATTCTCGACCCGCAAGGGTCTTCGCCACATGTCACTACCCAAGACTTGACCTTACAAGTTCACAGTCAGGATCCCTTTGAGTTGACAGAACGAGAAGCCTTTCTCTTCATGACCTACATCCACAAACTCGCACCTCTTGTAAGAATCCCCATCTCCAGTAACCTCAACCTCTAACCGCCCAAGTCGGACGCATGCGACGACGCCCGCCATTTCGCCCTCGAAGTCCCCCGTCTCGCCCTCCACCAACCAATGATAATGAACGGTCTCCTCGCCCTCGCAAGCCGCTACGACTCCCGCTGCACCAACACCTCCTCCGACATCGAAAGCACATTCTATCACAACAAGTGCATAAAACTCCTCATCGAAGCTTTCGCTCAACCGCCTGAGACCTGGGATTCAACGCTCCTCACTGCCGTAGTGATCGCGCGCTTGTATGAGGAGAATGATAATGAGACGGATTCTTACTATCATCATCTCAGTGGAACGCAGAACTTGTTGAATCATGAAGTCATCGCGAGGTTTGTTATGCAAGGTGGATTAGCGGAAGCGGCGAGTTGGGTTCATCTGCGTCAAGCTATTTATGTGTATGTTGTGCGCAGGGAACCGCTGGAGATATGTCTTGAGAATTTTGAGAGATCGACGGTGTTTCGGAGATCTGATGATTCGGCGTATGCGAACAGGGCGGTTTATAACTTTGCCAAGCTCATGAGACTATTTCTCCCAATGGACAGTCCGGTTGGGGAGTGGGGAGCAGCCGAGGGGGAGATCGAGGAATGGTATGATGCAAGACCGGTTTCATTCAAGCCAATATTTCACAAGGCAGCGGACATTTCAAGTGACAGGCCGTTTCCAGTCATTTGCTTTGCTGCGTCGGTGCCTGGTGAGTACCTGTTCCCTTTGACCTTACGGTTTGCTAACTTGCTCGAGTGGTGGCGATGCAGCATTACTACGCAGCCAAGGCGGTGTTGTGCTTGTGCGACAGCAAACAGACAACAGACAATTACAGCAGACAAGAATCTGAGGTGAACATATCCTCGTACCTCTGCATGCTGATGGGTCTCGCCTTGTCCAATTCTCATGTGGCAAACGCATTCTACCTACCCGCACACATGCTTTCGCTCTGTAGGTTTGATGCTCAGTCCAAACGTGAAGATGGTTGCTGATGTGAGTTTGCTTGCAGGTGGATACTGCATAAGAAATCCTTGTGTGCAGACACATACCATACGGTATCTGGAGAAAGTTGATGATGTGATCAAATGGAAGACAAAAGCACTTATTGGAACGTTGGAGAGGGGATGGGCCAGCCAAGACTGACTTGATGGTCGAACATCATGCAGTTTAATTTGCTATTAGTCTGTTAGCATCTTTCTCCGTGACGGCGTTGTAATGACTTGCATTGCGGTCTCGTCCTCCCTGACAACAACCAACACTCATTTCTGATTCGGCCTTGAACGGAGAGACCACGTCTACAACAACCGCTCGCATCTTGTTGTCTAAAACTTGGGTATACGCGTCAAAAAGAAGTTCGATGCCGTCTGTGAGATTTGGGTCATGCTGGACTTGCGCCGCCATTGCTGCGAGTGTAAGAAATGTGTGTAAGAAGAAGATGAAGAAGTCTGTTACGGGATGAAGAAGACTGTTGCAAGAAGAAGAAATGTGTAGAAGAAGAAGAAGAAGAACAAGAAGAAGGAGAAGAACAAGAAATCTATTGGTGGTTTCAAACTGAATGGTGAAGGTGCCTGGTCTTGCACTTGATCTCGGGTGTGAAAGGGAAAGAAAGACTGGGATTGACCACGTCATCCCTTACAGGACAGAAGGAGGCAAGGAAGCTTGAGACATTGATCCTAAGTAAGAAAGAGACGGGGGTAATTTAGTCCCAGTCTAGGGTAGTCTTTACTTGGCATCCTCTTCCAAGTCTCATGTTTTCTTGCCCAGGCCTAGATAGATGAAACGTAAAGTCAACAAGAGCGAGTGGGTCATGAAGAGCTGCGCCGTTTTCTTTGTATCTTATCATAAGCTGGCGCTTGCATACGATAGCTTGCCTTGCTGCGCGGTGATTCTAGCAGTGTTGTGCACCAGCACACAGTGATTTACAGTGGCCGCATCTACATGGCATAACCCAATCAATCCACCAGAGAGATTTTGAGCCTGATGCATGTTCAAAGTGATCCAGTATCATGCATTACAAACTGATGTCTCGTGGCTGAACGACTCTCTGTCACATCCACCCGCAATTAAATGCGCGGCAAATGTCCTCCCACTCAGAAAACATCCCAACAGCACCAACACCTCAATCTTCATACCACCGTATTAGGCTACACTCGACCCAGCCCCATCCGCAATCGACCCATTACACATCCTCACCTGCACATACTCCGAATCCATCCAAACCTCCTCCAGCTCATCCACCAACCCAAACTGATACCAATCATAATTAACCGTATCCCCAAAGTTCCCACGACACTGCGTCCCGTTCCCTCCCGGAAGACCCCATTCCTTAGCCCATATTCTCTGCCCAACAGGTTCAGTAGAACCAGTGACTCCGTAATTACACAAACTGAAGTAGTGTTGGCCACAGATCGACAAGTAGCAGTGTTTCGGTTGGACGGCTAGGGCATTGGGGGTGAAGACGACGCTGAAATTGTCGACGGCGTTTTGGAGATCTTGGTTCGTTGCGCCGCTGGCTTGTGCGCAGGTCCAGCCTTTTGATTTGCCGAGGCTTGACAGTGAGAGGATGCCTGATATTGTGTCCAGGAGGAGCTTCTGTTCAGTTGATTGTTAGCGCTGCTGATGCTTGGTTCGAAGGCTGTTTCTTACCATCTTGGAGAAGTGGTTGGAATCAAGGCAATATGGAGAGATGGGGATAGGACGTTCAGAGGATTAAATATTATACCCTAGGGCTTAAGACCTGTTCTGATATTTAACTTTGTGGCTGAACCATAAAAAGTACAGTATGGCTTTGTTGAAAGTTATTGCTTGAATAAACACATCTTCGAGCCGACAGGTTATTTCTTAAAGCTTATCACTGTTACCCTCCAGCGAAAGCCTATCTTCTGGATGTGATTTTAAACGACATTACTCTCCTCTGACACTTTGCGACGTGTCCCAGAACTTCAGTGCCTACTTACGCAACGTTCACTAACCTTGAGCTTCTTGGTAGGATGACATTCAGAGTTCCATACTCACCCTGATCCAAGGCTGGCCCAAAACGATATCACTTGTCCAGTTCCGCACCGAACGCGCGTGTATTATCTGATTACATGAAAGCAAGACAGTTAATGAGGTAGTCGTATCGCTGACTCAACGCACAGTTCCGGTTATTTAAACGATGCGCCTTTGTCCATCTCATTCTTCTCTCCAACGTCATAAAGCAAAACACAAAACTTCTCAAATCTCGCACAAATCTCATCTACATCTTAACATATCCTCATCCGACTTACTATTTACATCTCGTCCCAGCAATGAACTCACCATCTTATGAATGGACTGCAACGCAGGCGCTTGAGCTTCTCAAGAAAGACACCATCTCAGTGGAGGCGTATGCCCAATCGCTCCTAGGTCGTATCTAGGAGAGAGATCACACTATCAAAGCATGGGCGCATCTTAGTAAGTCCCTGAGCGAAATGGAGGAAACCCACCTGCATCTCAATCAAATGGCTAACGGAGAACAAGATCCCGAGCTCGTACTGAGCCAAGCTCGACTTCTGGACAATGTTCCCATTGCGGAAAGAGGTCCTTTACATGGGCTCGCTGTCGGAATCAAGGATACCATGGCCACGAAAGTCATTCCTCGCATGTGATATTTGGTGACATAAACTCACTCTCGTTAGATATGCCTACAGAGTATGGCTCTCGCATCTACGACGGACACCAACCAAGTGCCGACTCACATGTTGTTTCAATTCTTCGAGCAGCTGGTGCACTTATTTTTGGTTCTCAACACACTTGAATCACGTTTTCCTAGTCTAACTTGACATTCAGGTAAGACATATCAGAACATTGAGGAGGGAGTGGGATAGCCAAGACTGACTTGATGCAGACTTAGTCTCACTCAAAATACAAAGGACCCACAAGCCCGCGCCAACTCAACCATAACAGCTGTATCATTCCTCCCCCAGTGACCTCTATACTTCTAATAATGAGGCGCCACTCTTCAGCCTTTTATAAATCCATAAATAACTCACAACTGGAGCCTGAAATGATCCTTGACGCAGTTGTACAAGGCAACGTGATCCTCGATCGCGGAAACTTAGGTCAACGTGAGCCAGTGTCAGAGCGTCTCCAGGCTTCTAGCTCTTGGCAACCTAGGCTATTTTACTTTAGTAAGTAAACTTACCAGTAGTAGCAAGAGCTTCTTTTAAAAACCTACTGAGAGTAAAGTAGAAAAAGCCTATAATAATTAGATAAAGCTTTACACTAGATTAAAGCTTAAGCCTACCTTTATACTTAATCTCTTCAGTTTCCATCTTGCTCTAGTGAACACGATTTCTGGGATACTGGCTTATAATACTACTTAACTCAAGAGAGGCCTTATGAAAAACAAGTATGCCTATGAAACCGCCCTTGATCTCGGAATATATGCGCGCGTTGGTAGATTGATTCCACAATGGTCCGAAGAGATTTCGTAAATCATTTGAGATAATCTGGTATCGAAAGACGCAACTGGGCCTCCTTTATGCCTATGCCTATGCCTAAGCCTAAGCTTCCGCGCCCGGTCTGGGTTTTTACGATGAGCTGATTTAATTATTGATATTTGATGTCATTTATAGTTGCCGAAGGATGTTGCTATCACAAGCTCAGATCCGCGGGAGTGCAAACTACTGGTATCAATAATTTCGTATGGAAAGTGATGCCAGAACAAAACAGTAGCGACAAAAGCTTCGAGGTCCAGTCGCATATTGAAATATAACTAGTAATAAAAAGGGCTCAATGAGCAAGACCAAAAGTATCAGTGCAAATGTCCGTCACATAACCGTCATCATCCATGACCGGGGGGTGCATGTAGTGTTCGCCAGTTGGAGTTCTGCTATCCGCACCCTCTCGAATATCTGTACAGCCTCGTGAGTCTGTACGAGAATCATTTCGTTTCCACTGAGGGAATTTCTCTTGTAACACACTTAGTATACTGCCCTGCATATGCTCGAATATATCTTCTATCAACTCCTCACGATGCAGAATGCTTGCTTCATCGTTGGAATCAACAATGTCGGGGAGCCGCCATCGAGGGTAAAGGTTCATATGGGACGATTGTACTTGAAAGTCATTGTCACCGTCTTGAAAATAGTAATAGCAGAGCCTACACGGAGGCTTGCTGGTAGCAATAAACATGACATCGTCCCAGAAGTCGCAAGGTCGGGTTTTTCCAGCGGTGATAAGATGACTGTGCAAATTCGCTTCGCAGTGAACCAGAGTCTTCGATGGAAACTTAAGCTCCTGCTCCTGGATGAACAAATCCAGGCCGTATCTGCGAAGTTCCGCGATGTCGTCTTCGTAATATGATAGGTCTTGACCTGGAAAAGCACCCTGAATAATGTCCGTTTGTGAAGCGTGCAGTCCGTTGATGCGAGTGAACCTTTGGAGACGAGATGACGGAATGTAGTTGACCGTGAAGTTTTTGAATAACGAGGGCCACTTTGTGGAAGCATCGATTATGGCCTCGGAAGCTTGACGGAGTGAATGAAGACGACCAAGATGATGGCGCAGCTGACTCCATTGATACGAGATTGCTGACTCGGTAGTACCGATGTGCTTGTCGAAAACTTTATCTATTCCGGTATTTTGGCTATTATTTATAGCTTTGATAAGATCTTCGCAGTCACGGAAAACTATTTTCAAGTCTCGTTTAGTCCCTAGTGTTTTTGCAAATGTGGGAGATGAAGGTAGTGGGGCTGGTCTCTTACATTTATTTTTGGAGTTAGTAGAAGAAGTCATGTCGCGAGGAAAAAGGGACTTGTGTTTGATAGCTTGCAACTGAGCCATATCGCTGAACCCTGCCCTTGTTAGATGAGAGAACTGTCTGTATTCATTTATAAGCTTACTGTTAGGGTCCTGTGATCTCTCGCAGTCATCGATGCAAGACTGCAAAGCAGTGCCCAGTCCGTTTAGGTATGCATCGAATCTGAGAAAGTTGAACTCAAGAATACGATCAAAGACTTGCTTTTGCAGTGCCTTGGGAGTCAATTCATCAGGGTTGCTTCCCACGTACTCGAGGAGGTCAGAGAGAAACGACTTTGCTCTTTCGAGTTCAGGTGCTTTCTTCGAGTTTGAAGCAAAAACGTAGTCTGGTCCACACAGCCCCTTCGCAACAATAAGCGCTGTGGCAGAATCGCCACCCTTCTCATTATCGAGAATTTGTGCGATTTTACAAGTGAGCTTCTGAAATTCAGTCAAGAGGGCATAGTTGTGACTCTTTCCGGAGGAGTATCTGATATCGCTCCTGAGTTTGCAAGTCTCGTTGATAGCTTGAAGCAAAATGCAAAGACACTGGTACTGTCTCTGCTGCTTGCTGTTGAGAGCCTTGGATGCTTGGTTGTTGGAAGAGCTCATTTTGTTGTTATGAAATGATATATAAAGGGATGATAAATTTTATATGAAGAGCAAAGTAGATAGGGTTCACGGATTGTTCTGAATTCGCTTGGTACTGAGTATGCTAGGTTTACGTCGTAGACCTCCTTAATATAGTAAATCCCAGTTGATGACATATCTTTGTGGACCTCTGGAAGATTTCTCGAGTCTAGCTCTCATCCAACAGATTTCTACGCAAATCCCCATTTGTTGCCTCTTTCCATACAAGCCCCTTTCTTATCTTTTGCGAAATGCTTAGGGGAACGTCAGAGGCTGAAATGCAGATGTGTAAAAGTCTCTCAACTAGTAAGATTTCAAGCCGCTTGCAATCACTGTCCCGTGTCGTGTCATCTTCGGCGAATCAAGTGCAGCCGTGATTGTTTCAATGCAATGCAAATGCAGGGTGGAGAGGAGCCTGTATATTATTGAGTCTATAAGAATGCAGGGTGACCTGTAGCTTTTGAATTGAAATCATTCGCTGGTCATCCATGTTAATTTCAAAGCCCTTGTACAATGCCGACCGGTGAACTTCAATGTCGTAGCGGATGGAGCGCGAAGTAAGTTAGACAAATCATAAGCACTTAGATTACGCACTTCGGTACCAACTGCGGTTAGTTGACTTTCAGGGGGTTTGGGGGCCACAGATAAACATCAGTGATAAGTTACATTCCACCAACGACGATGTTCTACGGCCAGAAGTGATAAAAGATGAATCACCAAAGCTGAAATAGTCGGCCGTCTGCATTAGCTGGCCGCCTGCATTAGCTGGCCGCCTGTATTAGCTGGCCGTCCGCATTAGCTGGCCGTCTGCATTAGCTGGCCGTCCGCATTAGCTAGCTGTCAACTTACATATGACGTACTAACCAATCAACCTTGGCAAAATGGTCGGTACGGTGTTTTCGAAGACCTCGACATCTCCAAAGTTTGTCCTCGTTGACGCTTGAATGGCGCTCAGGGACTTATAATAACAGCCACTAACTCGCTTTTTGGATACACCACTTGCTTTGGTTCATCTAGTCATCGGTTTTCAGTTTTATCAGGTTGTTCTACAATAGTAACTTCATTTTACCATGTCATCTGTGGAACAATCTGTACCGTCATCTCCTCCCATTGCGTATTCCACCATCTCCATGGCGGGGGCAAATGAGGACTCGGAAAATACAAATTTAACCACTTTCGACTTCGACAACTGCGACATCGAAATAACCCCGGATGAAACAGAGGCGCTTCGTGACATAAGAAACATCCTTAGTCACGGCTACCTCGCTACTGGCTTCATGCCGACGCTTTCTGGGACTAGCTTCAGCACAGAGGCACCTATTGAAGAGCAGTCTGCTGTCTCATATAGCGTGTCTGGAGGATATATTTCGGCTCATTAGAGACCTAATATACCACCCAACTCATCCTACGAGATCCGAAATTCTCTGCCTTTTGCGTTCGATCTTGGCCAATACAATAACATGGCTTCATATCATGAGGAGCCCATCACGCACCAAGTCGGTATAGAAGCCCCAGAACCATTAGCACAATAACTAACCTCCCAGCCCCTGTCTATTGCAACAACAGAGGCTGTCAGAGCTCGCATGGCGCTTGATTCCCTGGATCATACCTACGGCTCTTCAGGACAAATGTACGACACAGAGTAGGTGACCAGTAGCGAAAGTGACAAATTAGAGTTTCTGATTACTCTCCCAGGTCTCATCATAATACTCCTACAGCTTTCAGGCCTTGTTATTTTTGTGAGAAGATGTTGCAGGAAAGAGAGCTGACGAGGCATTTGGAAACGCACCAGCGGAAAGAGCATAGAAAGCGTTACTATTGTTCCGAATGTCCAGAAGCGAGCTTTACCAGAGAGGATAGCCTTCTAAAACATCAAAGTATTTTTCATGGCCGAAAGAGGAAATCTTCTTCGAGGAGATAACTTTATATAGCATTGTGCACTACTTTGAATCGAACCATCTTTTGACACTATACTCCTTGACTGTATAATCCTATTCGAAGCTTTAAGTCTTCAAACTTAGCTACCAGCTTGTAATGCTCATCTTCGATAGCTCTTGAAGATAAAATGTGTGAGCCGTTCTAGAACAAATGTTGCGTTGTGTTGATAACGGAACAAGGTCCGATCCTTCTTCTTCCTTTCTGGGGAGCAATAATCGGCAGAACCATTTGACTTTTCTTTTTTCTTTGTTATGTTGACACCACAGGGACTAGCCTCTATTCCCTGTGAACAAATCAGTCAATGCGCTCCGTGATGATCTGACTATCCCGCGTGACTATAGAAACGCCTTCTTATCCAAAAAGGGTCTTGCGTTACTCACGGGAATATACCGAGTTTCTTCTTCTGTTCTTCTGGCGGTCATTTGATAAAACAAGCCCGGAAAACGGCCCGCATTCCCTACCGAATATTTCTCCACCAAGTCTAGCGCCCCAGATAAGCATAACACCCCGCATCCAATGCCACCATCAACATCGACATTCCGCTGGCTCTCTTACCTATTGAGGCTCTACAACGCACTCGCGGTATTTATCCGCACTGCAGATCCCGCCCTCCCATAAAACCTCCACCATCTCACCTCTCCCACCTATTTCTTCTTTAAACTTGTCATCTTCATTATGTCGAGCACAGCGACTCAGACCCAAGAACCCATTGAGCTCACGACTCTGGAAGGATGTCACGTCCACGGTAAAGAACTCGAAGAACAACCTTCTATCCCACCAGATGATATTCCCCCGCCGTATGCGTCGGCGCAGGTTCAACGATGGAATTATCCCAGGGGAAATATAGCGAAGCTTGCTTTTGCGTTTCTGTCGTTCATCATTGCTGGTATGAACGATGCAGCTGTTGGCGTATGTTCCCCCGTCCCATTCATCAACTTTACTAACAATCGCAGGCTTTGATCCCATATGTACGTTGATCAACCCAATCTCACCACTCCTCTAACAATTTAGCTCGAAACATACTACGATCTAAGCTACACCATCATCTCCCTCATCTTCCTCACCCCCTTCGCAGGCTACTCCGTCGCCGCATTCACAAACGCCCGCATCCACATGAAATTCGGCCAACGAGGCATCGCCATCGTGGCGCCAATCTGCCACCTAATAACCTTCATCGCCCTCGCCCTGCACCCGCCCTACCCCGTCCTTGTCGTGTGCAACATAATGAGCGGCTTCGGAAACGGACTCACAGACGCGTGTTTCTGCGCTTGGGTTGGAGCTATGGATAAAGCGAATACAGTGCAGGGCTTCTTACACGCTTTTTATTCGTTTGGCGCGCTGTTTTCACCGCTTATCGCGACGAGTATGGTTGTTTCGGCGGGGTTGCCTTGGTATACGTTTTATTACGTTATGGTGAGTCATCATGATTTGATATGGTTTGCGGTGGCTGATGGTTTAGATTGGTATTTCTGTGGTGGAGTGGGTTGGCTTGACGGTTTCGTTTTGGCAGCAGACTGGTGCTGTTTATCAGGCTGAGCATGCTGCGAATAACGCGGAGGGTAGTGGTGCTGGAACAAGAGAGGCGCTCAAGTCCAAAGTTACGTGGCTTTGTGCATTGTTCTTCTTTGCATACATGGGCGTTGAAGGTATGTCTCCCTGGTGGTGATCTTGAAAACTCGAATGCTCATTCTTCTAGTCGGTCTTGGTGGATGGGTCGTCACTTTCATGCTCCGCGTCCGAAAAGCTTCAGCATATGCTTCAGGTGCTTCAGGAACTGGCTTCTGGGCCGGTATGGCTCTCGGGCGCGCATGTCTTGGCTTCGTAACCGAGCGATTCGGCGAGAGGCTCTGTCTTACGATCTATCTCCTCATTTGCATTGGCCTTCAACTCCTTTTCTGGCTGGTACCTAAGTTCATCGTATCAGCCGTTGCGGTCGCTTTTCTCGGATTCTTCCTCGGCCCTCTATTCCCTGGAGCCGTCATGGTCACAGCCAAACTTCTACCCGCTAAAATCCACGTGTCGGCTATCGGATTTGCCATGGCGATTGGTGGTACCGGCGGAACGGTGTTCCCGTTCGCCATCGGCGCTATCGCTAACCATAAGGGTGTTGGTGTTTTGCAGCCTATCATTCTTGCGTTGATTACTGTTGTTGCTGGTGTTTGGTTGAGCTTCCCTAGGATTAAGAAGAAGGATTAGGAGCCGAGAGCGGGCAACACTGTTGCAGCTGGGTGGCTACACAGGAAACTCCGTTTCGCTGCTTGATCATGATGAATGGAGTGATGCGATAGGTATATGCGAGGCTAGGTTAGTTGGAAGAATAGTAAAGACTCAGTCGATGAATGGTCCTTTGTTGAAGATGTATCTCAGGCTCTCAGCCAGACGTGACCAGTAAAAGTATATCACCAATACTACTCTCTCAAAGCATTAGAATTTGTCCTTCCATTCCTCATTACTAGTAACTCGGAATTTTCTCTTTTCTCAATAGGGCATTCGTAACATCTCCGCCTCAGCTACCCCAGATTCCGTTTCACCGCCGATCCCTCATACCAACGGCAGCTCGGGAAGAACCCCGATCTCACTATCCGGGGTACTCACCCCAACCAATCCAACCTCTCCGTTACGTCTTTTCTATGGATCTCTAGGGCCAAAATTCCCCCAAACTGTCGATCTCTAACCGTCCAACGGCCAGAATTACCCACTCAAGAGCCGGCATTCTCTCAACATGGCCCATCGGCCGAATGCCCGTGTTCACACTCCAGCACTGTAACATCGTATCATTATAATACCCTGCCTCCAACATCTCATTCTTCAATCAACAACTAACCTTCCCCTTCTAGCAAACTCAGCACCGCCAAAATGTCCAAACCAATCGTTCTTCATCTCGGCGACGACATTAAATGGAACCATGATCTCTACAAGACTTTTACATCTCACTTTGAGATCAAGCGCTCGCACAGCATGTCCCGCCCAGACTTCATCAACGCCCTCAAGCAAAAAGCCTTTGGTGACTTCTTCGCTATCTACAGACCGTTCTGGAACACAGGCGGTGAGATGGGAAATTGGGATGATGAATTGATCTCTCTTCTTCCCGCGTCGTGTAAGATTTATGCTAGTGCGGGAGCTGGTTTTGACTGGGTTGATACAGCTGCACTTGCAAAGCGAGGTACATGCATCACCCCATCATTTGAATTACAGTGATTAATGAGGTTGTTTTAGGCATCACGTATTGCAACGCAGCAGCAGCTTGCACAGAATCCGTAGCAGACGCAGCAATCTGGCTCATCATCTCCGTCTTCCGCAACCTCAGCTGGTCCAGCACAGCAGCCCGCTCAGGCGACAAGGACAAATTCATCGACGCCAACAAGAATCTCGCCCCCGTATCCCGCAACCCCAGCGGCTTCACCCTCGGCATAATCGGTTTCGGCCGCATCGGCCGCCGCATCGCTGAAAAAGCGTACAAAGCACTTGACATGAAGATCATCTACAACGACATCGCCCAAATGCCTTCGTCTATTGAAACACCCCTCAACGCGGAGTTTAAATCTTCAGATGCTCTCCTCGCTGAAGCAGACTGCGTCGTCGTCGCTACACCCTTTGCCGGCGAAACACTACTTAACAAAGCTGGTTTAGCAAAGATGAAGCGTGGTGCAAAACTAGTCAACATTGCGAGGGGAAAACTTATTAATGAAGCTGATCTCGTTGAAGCGCTTTCTAGCGGTCATTTATCAGGTGCTGGACTAGACGTGTTCGAGAATGAGCCATATATCAGCCCTGAATTGCTAAAGATGAAGAATGTGGAGTTGTTATCGCACAATGCGGGTGCGAGTCTGGATTCGCATATTGGGTTTGAGAAATTGGGGATGGAGAATATCATGGAGTTTTGGAAGACGGGCAAGGCGATTTCGCCTGTTAATGCTCATCTGATCAAGCAGAGCAAGTTGTAATTCTAGGGTTGAAAATGATATGTTAGTTTGAAGGATAGTTGTTACTCAATATGATACACTTATGGTTCCCTGAATTGTCTTTTGGGTTATTGATCGACAGAAGGATCGAGGCGCAGATCAAGAAGTGTCGTGATTCTCGTCGCATCATCATTTGAGTGAGTGCATAAAGACGTGCGTTTAGCGGCTGACGGATGAAACGTAACATCTCTCAGGTTAGATCCTTCACCAACACCAGGATCGACCAATCCTTCAACACTACACTGACTTCACTACTAACACACTGAACCCATCTTTAAATCACTCATACCTTGAAACATACGCAGTCTCCGTTCAGATCTCAACATCCCAATCCACCTTCCTAGCTGGCCAGTTATCTGCCATCACAACTCACAAAACACCCCAGAAACCACCTCAATTAAACGCTCCAACAAATCAAAACTCGCAATTCACCATCTCGGAGCATTTTCACCAAATCGGCCCGTTACTGGCCCTCTCGAGATGAAAGGAGCATGGACTTCATCCCCCTCTTGAACCCTTGTTTCAAACATCCACACTAGTCCAGCAAATCACATCGCCCATCCGCACATCTACCATCAGATGAAACCCCGTTTCATCCTTTCCCTCAGATATATATTAAAAATGTGTTTCTGAATACCCCGGTTTATAATGCATCTCGAATGTTTCCGACGCGATCCCTTTAATTCCAAAGGTGCTCTCAACATAGGTACCTAGAATCAAATCAACAGCATCAGAGGTACTTCTTTTCAGGTTATAGTTATCGATAAATATAAGTACCTCTGATCATGCAACTTGTGGGTTATTACTTTAATCCTTACTGCTGTGCCTCCTTGAGGCTGGTAAGTGGGCAGGCCACCAAAGGGGATATCCCTGGGATCATCACCAGCCTTTTTTTTGTGAACTGAAACATATAACGGGCTTTAGTATATAAATGTAGTAATTGACCAGAATTAATCGTTCTCTGTGACTTTCTATATCACACTCTTTATTATTGTTTAAGTCATTCTTTGATAGAATGCGTTCATTCCTTCTCTTAGCTTGCCTCCTCGGCACAGCTCTATCCGCTCCTTTCAAAACAACCTCTCTCGACACCACCCGCGAGGGCTTTCTCAAAGCTCATCCCGGCGGTACAAACAATGTTGAAATAACAGACAACAATCTCCTCAACGGTACATACGCAAGAAACAAAACTCGCGTTCTGACACACCGCGCTGAACAAGCGACGCTGCCTCTGAAACTAGTGAACAACTTTAGCGGCGGAAACGTCAGAGCATACATCTCAGGGCTGGACTCTGACGGCACAGTCGTGTTCATCGGCGCGAGTGGAAATCTTGTGTATCCGAAATCAGGAGGTTCGAAAGTCCCTGTTGAGATTAAGGATAACATCGCTATTCCTCTCCCGGCACAGGGTCAGACTCTAGAGTTTACGGTTCCTATCTCCATGAGCTCTGGGCGTGTTTATTTCGCGAATGAAGATCTTCACTTTTTTGTCGTTGACATTGGAACTGGCGATGGTTTAGTCCAGCCTTCTGTTACGAACCTTCAAGACCCAAGTGCTGGTGTGGACTGGGGTTTTGTGGAATTCACCTACACCAACGGCGTTCTGTACGCCAACATCAGTTATGTCGACTTTGTCGGTATTCCTCTCGGCATGGGTCTTTCTCTTAAGGATGGAAGTACTCAGTCATGTGCTGGACTCGAGTCTGGTGCTGTGAGTAAGATCTGCGATGATCTTGTTAAGCAGAAAGATAAGGATGGTAGAGCGTGGACGTTTATGTGCATTGCGAATGCGCAGGGTAAACCAGTCCGTGTGCTGTCGCCGGGGAATCAGTATGATCTTGAACCGATTACTTTTGGGGATTACTGGGATACTTATGTCAATGATGTGTGGAGTAAATACTCATCGCAAGACCTCACTATCAACACTCAATCTGAAGCAGGCAACGTCAAGTGTCGCGTCACAGGGGATCAACTCACCTGCGACGGCGATAACAGAGGATACGGCAAACCCAACACCAAAGACATCTGGGGCTGCAACAGCGGTCCTTTCACAGTGATAGAAGGCGACAATGCAGTGCACGCAGCGGTTGTTCCTCGTCTCTGCGCTGCGTTTGTTCGAACTACACTCCTTGTTGACGGAGGCGATACACAGCCCAAGTTGGGACAGGAATCGTACTACAAGAATGACCCGACGAACCATTATAGTCGGATCGTACATTCTTATGAGGTCGATGGTAAGGGCTATGCGTTCCCGTATGATGATGTCAATCCGGATGGGAATGAGAATGCTTCGGGTGTTGTTTCGGGCGTGCCGGAGACTTTGACGATTTTTGTTGGTGGACCTTCTGCATAGGGGTGCATGTACATTTTTACTTCTTGTAAGAGTATGTTATTGACGCAAAACCATTTGTATGTGCCCGATTTGTCTTCTAATGTCTGTTGTGTGTCCGTTTGACTATGGCAAGTTTGCTGTGCATATCGCAATCCTTGAAGTTGCCTGGATCGAGGTGTATCATCAACAGAGCTTCACCTATCATTACCTGAACAGATCTCACAGTGGCGGGTAGAAAGTAAAGTCCTAAAGAACATGAAACGTGCATGAAGAGCTTACTTGCTATATTATACTGTGCAACATACAAATTCGAGCATACCATCCGTTCAAGTCACAAGAACATCACAACTGATCATCATCGCTGACTTGCAAATATCCTTCTATACAATTTAACGCTATGCCTAACTAACTATACAAACTCAATCCCTCTTACAACCTCGCAGCAGCACTTCCACCCGAACAACAACTCTTACCCCCAAAAGCCAACTGACTAACCTTATCACTCTGATCGAGCGCCCCCTTCTTCTCCGCAACCTGCGTAGGGCTAATCGAGTAACTAGGCGGCACATCCATACAAGGATTGTTCGTAAAGAAGTTCCTAGGTCGGAGCAACAACGTCATCGGCTCAACAGGCATGATGGGGAAGTCCTCGGGCGCAGGGATGTGTGTAACACCAAAGGTGTGCCAGAGTACAATGTCGGTGTTTTCAGTGGATGCTGTGCCCTCGGCGATCCACTCGGGGAGTCCTTGGGATGGCTCGCCAGATGTTTGGGGGACGTGACGACCTGCTGCCCAGAGCTCATCATCGCGATCTGGAGATTGTTAGTATTGTAGGATGTAAAGGGGTGAAGTGACTTACAAGGTGTGACGTGAACGGCGTGGCGGGCGAAACCAGCGCGCTTCCAAACAAGGGATCCCTCCTTTGGCAAAAGACCTGGAACCTCTCTGCTAACAAGCTTATAAGACGCAGGCTTCTTGGAATAAGGATGCAGCTTATTCTCATTAACCATCTCCCACGTCCTACTCGTCGCACCGTTATAATCCGTCTTGGCCTGTCCACTAGTCCTCAACTTGGTCTTTTTGGCATAAAACGCATTACCGTATTTATTCTGGGGACTTCCGACGGGTGCCTCGCTAGCAACAGTATCAACCATGTTGACAGTATTGTTCACACCGTCGATCATGGGGTTCACACGCAGACAGAACAGGTGCTGATGGTTGTGAGCGTTGACCTGGGGATAAACCTCTGTGCCCCACGGTCCAGCGTCTTCACCCTCGTTGAGGGAGTACGTGTTGAGAATACCGGTGAGTTTGATCTCAGGCTGGATCGTGCCGTCTTGGTGGAAGACCCATTGGCATGCGTACTCGTAGTTGGCCGCTGTGAAGATCTGCTGCACGATGAGTTTGCGCGCGCGAGTCACTGTGACGGAGTCATCGCGGAAGTCGGTATGCTTGAAGAGAATGCCGTTATCCTCTTCATGAATACAGATAGCGTTCTTGATGGTGCGGATAGAACCGTCGCGGGCGGCAAAGTCGGCGTCGAGGTAGTGGATCACACCCTTGCAGTCGCAACCGAGAGCGAGAGAGTTGGCCATGTATCCTGCGCCGTATTCACCAAGATCAAAGGCGTGCTTTCGCTGATGAGGATGCTCGGGCGCACCGTACGGGACGACCATCTCGGAAAGGGAGAGACGGTAGAAGATAGGTCGCTCGATACCCTTGTCCGTAAAAGTAATGTGGTTCAGCACAATTCCCTCCTTGTAGTTGAAACCAATATGAAACTTGAAGTTCTGCCATGACAAAACACGGCCATTCATGGTGAACGAGACACCCTCGGGCTGGGTAATGTTGATAGGCTTGATATCCTTGCGATAGCCACCGTTCTCGTTGATGTAGCGAGGAGTGTAATCAATAGCCTTTTGCTTGCTCAACGGGCGGCGCACGCTGGGGATGTCAATATGGATGATTTCCTTCTTGGCGCCGTCGTAGATGGGGCAAAAGTCAAGAGGGTACTGATACTGGAAGGTATCGGGGTCAGGACGGTAGTACATGAGCGCCTGCTGCAGACGAATATTGCTGCCAAAGCGCTCGTCGTAGCCGATCGTCCAGGGATCGCAGTAGACCTTGTGCATCTCTGATCTGGGGATACCAGAGATTTCGCACTGTTCAATGACTTTGGGGTCTTTGCGCGCGATCTCCTCGACCTGGCAGAGTTCCTCAGGTGTGATCTATTTCATCAGCCATTACTCAGTGTATGTAGTTAAGAGGTGAAGGACTTACAATAGGTTGAAGACCATCGAGCTTCTCCCACTTCTGGACCTTTCTCGTCTTGAGATCCACAAGGCCGTCGTAAACAGCTCCATCAGGAAGAATGACAGTGACATCCGCGATTCTCGCAGGTTTGTTTCCCTCGGAAGGATGCTCCAGCCATCTCAACATCTCCTTCTTGCGGGGCTCATGTAGAGTGACCGCATTGAAGAGGAGTTGGCCGGACTGATACTTGCGGATAGTCTCGACGGCAGCGGCGATCTCATCTCTGGAGAGAGGATCAAAAGGATGATGTTGTGTGAGACCCATGGTTACTGACTGACTGTATTAGGGTTTGATAGTTAGGTGAAGATGGTAAAGGGGAGGAGGAAGAGGGAGGGATATATAGTTTTCGGGGACATGATGATAAGCCCATCTCGAGTTGGAAATACAGGACTCTTTTTTCCGTATCGGGCTTGATGTGTGACAGCTCCTCTAGTCTTCGTGGTGGGGAGGCGATATCGCGGGGTAATCGTGAGCCTCACGGAAAGATAAACTGGATTGGGGTTAGTTATCAGTTGATAAGATAAGTCAACCTCCCCGCTTGAATTAATTACAAAACAGGTAATTATAACCTGTTTCCCTCGAGCACTGTACGTAACAAGATCATGATGGAGAGGAATATCTCTGTTTTGGTACTTATTACACCTCGTGACACTTACTAAAGAAGCTGTTTTATCCAGAATTAACCTCTTCCATCTTGAGTGCCAATCTGGAATTGCGGTTCCGAGTTCCGGAGTGGATAAAAGTCGATTGAGCCCAGACTTTGTCTTGTTTTGTTTTCTTTAGGTAAGAATATGAGCTTTCCCCAGATTCTGCGATTAGATTGTCTGTTTGATCTTCGGTGTTGGTGCAGCTGGGCCGAGTGTCGCTGCGAGCGGTTGAGTTGCGACAACTTGTTCCCAATTGCAAAGATAAGACCATTTCTTGTCATCGCCGACATGATGTGTGTTCTGTCAATTGCAGCATGCTTAATCTTGGTCTTGCTCGCCAACGGATGACACTTCGTCGCCCATGATGCTTGTCGCAGCGCAATCATTAGCACTCCAAGCGCTATCTCAGCTCCCCAACATCAATCAGCAGCAGAGATCCCAGCAAATGTGTCGCGAGAGCCTCATGAAAGCCCTGAACCGAAAACACCATCCACACGATGGGTCAATGCCAGAGAAAACATCGCGTACCTGCGGTATTCAATGTTGGCCACAGTTGTGTGTGTTTGCTTTTGTTCCACCTCCTGAGTCCTGCATGCTCATAGTAGGACTCGGGCCAAAAAAGAAACGCGCAATTGCGCGCTGCGCCAAACAATTGAGTGAGGTCACATATTTTAGCCTGCACCTCCCACAAGACCATCAATTTGTATTCTCTCTTTCTTTCTAAACATCATGAATATTCCTTATATGCAATAGCCATCAATATTACATCGATCCATCATCTCGTTTTGTTCCCGCGACTTAATCCTTTGAGGCCTTCGCCAAAGTCGCCTCCACAATGGAGCATCGTTCGCTGCACCATCACTCTCCCTCGATACGCCGTTATCTCAACGAAACAGACTTCAACCTCTACGCCCGAATTCTTGCTGCCAAAGAAACAGAGCGAGAGAAGTTTTACGTTGATTCCCACAAAGAACAGCTCCGCAACGTTCGGCACAACGTCTCCCGCCGTGAGCTAAGCGAAGCCAACCAGTATCCCTTCCTCTGCGTCTTCCACTTCGCCGGCTGCGACCACAAGTTCACGAACAAAAGAGACTGGAAAGATCATGTCGTTTGCCAACACCTGAGACTAGATCGGGTGTTTTGGGAGTGTGCTGAAGGCCCTTGCGAGGATCTCGTGGATGCCCTGAAGCAATGCGCGTCGCTGAATGCTACCGACCAAGTTGAGTTATCCAGCCCTGGGGGACATTTTGCGAATAGCCACGATTTCCGAACCCATCTTCTCCGACACCATCGGCCGACCAAGACCCACGACACTGACAAAGATATTAAGTGGGTGCTCGATAAAGAGGTGCAGTGGCTTGTGGACCGCCAAGATTCGTCGATGCGTATGAAGTGTGGATTGCCTCAAAGACTAGGCTGCCCCATGCCCCAATGCGCATCAGTACGGTTCACCGGCCCTACAGCTTGGGATCAACGATTGAACCATGCTGCTGAGCATTTTCTTACCAATCCACAATGTCCAGACGCATTTGGCGGAGAGAGGGATAATGAGCTTTTGTATTGGGCAACCTGCAATGCGGTCAGCATTCTTGAAGAGACGCCAAATGCTTGCCTTCAACAACATGATTGCAATAAGTCGGTCGCCGACAGTGGCTATAGCAGCATGCCTGGTATGCCCCGGCATCCGACCATGTCACAGCAGGGCGATTCGGCACCAGCGGTACCTCGTAAGATACCAGAGTGGAAGAGCAATGCCACATTCTACGACCCTGGCACGGAGGAACTATACTACTGTAGAGCCTCTGTTGGTCTTGGAGCCTGGGCTCAAGATAATGGATATCCGGCGACTCTGTTTGAAGAAGAGACAATTCCCTCTTCCGCATATCAATCTTTTAAAGAAATGTTCTCACATAGCGAGTCCATAGGGGACTATCATACCCTCGATACCTCTCAAGACTCGGGATCTGGTGACGAGTCTGATGAAACGCCCCATCACAACCCAGAGGCTGCTGTTGTTATGCAGTGGTTCCACGGATGGCTTCAACAATGGCTAGCACCGTTGACACAAGAGAGGCCAAACGGGATTGGGGGTCGTCCAAGCACTGCTTCTCAAAGTCAGAACTCAACTTCTACCTCCGGCTCCGGTACACAGAAGAAGAAGGGGACTTCGCGACCTCGCCGTCTTCCCAAGCGTAAGCGCGCTAGCGACGATGACGACGAGGGCAATGAGGAGAGCTCCAAATCCCAACGGATCGATGGAGATACGGAAGTACGAATGTTTGCCTGTCCATACTTCAAGCGCAATCCCCGCAAATACGGGCAACCCAAGTGGAAGAGTTGTGCACATCCTGGCTATCGGGACATCCATCGTGTAAAGTAAGTATGTTCCCAGGCACCTCTTGGCAATTTGAACTCTGACACTTGGCAACAGAGAACACATGTATCGTAGGCACTCCTTGCCCGAGTACCAGTGTCGGCGCTGCCGCGTTGATCTCAAGACCTCCGACGCCCTAGAAGCGCACCTGCAGCAGCAGCGGGCTTGCACTCCCAGCATCGGCGCCCAAGATGGACTAAGCCAAGACCAGGTGAAGAGGATGAGGAGCAAAAAGGGTACAGGGAAGAACAAAGATGAGGTAGAGAGGTGGAACGACGTTTACGCCATCGCATTTCCGCACGACCAGGACACGCCCAGCCCTTGTATGTCAGCATTCCCTTCCCATCGCTGCGGTATCAATTAACTGACGATTTAGATCTTTACGATACTGATGACGATAGGAATGCTAGAGAGCTCGATTTCCGTCATGAGTATAGCCGTTTTTTAACGAGAGAGCTCCCGCTCCTCGTGGAAGGATATCTGAACACCGTTGGATGTCCGTTGCCAGAGACCATCCAAGATGATATTGAGCAATTAGTCAAGCGACTAGTACCTCAGTCTCAAAGTTCATTTTTAGAAGAGATGGGGTTGACGAGGGATAACAACGAGCAGCCAGACAATGCATCAGCGACAAATGATGGAGCGGGCTTCGTTGAGTCTACGACAACGAGACTTACCTCTGAAGACTCGGCGACGATGGTACAACAAAACAGCACCTATGGATATCCGACAAAGTTGCAGAAGGGAAGCACATCACAGGAGGCTATATCCATGTTTCCGACAAGCGACGATCCTAAAGGATTGACGACGATGCCTCAAGTTGGATACGACACTGCAGACTCGACGATGTTTCAGGATGGAAATTTCTCTGGACAGGGCATGATGTTGCCAGCATACTGTCCGCCAACAAATCAGGATTGGCAAACAGTTTATTCACTGCTTGGCTATAACCCGTTTGGAGTTTAATGGGATGAATAACTCTTAGGATAAAAGTTTAAACCTATTTTTTTACATAATTTCGGCTTTCATCAACCTGCATTTCCATTGCTGTAGGCTCATAACCAGTGAGGTTTCCTTCCTAGTTCCAGCTTACTGTGTGACCACCACGGCCCACTACCTGACCTAGCTAGGGCGCGGGGAGGAAAGAAATCTCGGGACCTTGATCCTAGGTAACAAAAAGACTTAGGTAACTTAGTATAAGCTTAAGATAAGTTTAACATAAATTTAGGATACATTTTACTGAGTTTATTTCAACACACTACACTAAAGTCCGGTGTTTTCTTGCTCCCCGAGACCTAGTGCGCCAGATGGATGTCAAACGTAACCACTGTGCCACCTACAAAATGTAGGGGACCCTACACTAAAGGCCTAAGGCAGCAGACCTGAGCAACAGCAGAAAATCTACGCTCAAGCATAACATCAAACAAGAGGACTATATCTAAAGTAGAGTAAAAAATAGATCAATTGCCTAGAACCACGACTTTATCGTGCGTGCTCACAGTGGCTTTCTCCCCCTACTTAGTATTGCAACTCAAAGAAGGAGACCTCAACCCCTTGACTCTGCCGATATTTATCTTTTAAATCATGTTCTGCCTGTTCACCTAATAACTCCCAAACACCAACCCACAGCTCTGCCAAACACGGTGTCTGCACAGGAGACAAATTAACAAATTCTTCCAACACAGAGCCCAGACCCTCATCCCAAGAAACATTGATATCATATAGTCCCTCTCGAAGCACAAGCGATTTCAAGGTCACCGGGAGGACGTCACCCAGTGTTAGATTATCATCTATCACCGCGCTGCTCGTCGCATCAATGCTTTCAAGCGCAGAGAATTCTTTGAGAGAGCCCAGAGGCGTCGAAGATGGTGCATCGACTTCGATATAGTCGTCGCATGCTTCCCAGTGAATAGTCAGATGACGGAGAACCTCGCGACATGGCATTAATCCTTGACTGATGGATTGGCCATCAAATATGTACGCCTCCGATGACCGATACAACTCTAGTCGAAAAAACTCTAAATTCTTCATCTGGGATAGCAATTGCTTCAAAAAGCCTTCTGCGACAGTAGTGTATCCCAGAGTGAGTCTCGTGAGGGATTCTGAGCACGAGACTGTAGGCATCGCGGCGTCGAGAGATGGCTCTGAATAACTGAGCTTTAGCGAAACTTCCCTGAGGTGAGGCGCCCGAAAGATTGGCAGCTTGTCCAATACCTCTCCGCTTTTGATCAAGCCGAGAAAGCAGTCAACGTCTCCAGAAGGCCAGCTAAATGATTTCAGACGTTCGAATCTGGTCGCCCGCGTTATCGAATGAGGCTCACAAACCAGGCGTAGCACATCCCCTATGGGGCTGAAATTCTGTGTCGGCGAGGCATATTCGTCATCACAGTGAAACATGTCAATAACCAGTGTTTCGACATTCCGCAGCAGTAGAATAATAAGAGCGACGATTGTCTCTACTTCCAGGTCATAAAGCCTATTGATCCAATCTTCCGAAGGCGACAATCCTGCTTCCTGTATCAGGCTCCTTACGACAACATCCGCGTCTCGAAGAGAATTCGAGGCTGCATGGCGCGCGGGCGGTTTGGGGCCATATTCGATCTCGTGGACGCTGAATTCACGGATATATGACGCCAATTCGGGTCGGTGGAGCAGGTTGAGCAATAACTGCTGAATGGGCGTAGATGAGTCCAGTTCGCTGTGGTTCCAGGCCCATGATATCCTTCGGTAGAGATACTTCTCTGTGATGGCATTGAATGCTCGTGAGACAGATGACAGGTGGAGCAGGTCAGTCGGCGCAAGACATTGAGCAATAGTGTCCCATAATTCGGGCACGGCTACAAGGCTGAGAATCATGGAACCTCAAATAGACAGCTAGCGGTGTATGAAAAGGAATTTGGAGTACAAATGATAAAGGGCTCAAATATTATTTGAACGTGGCAGCTGAGGGGGGTTGGGTTTTGGGCTGGGAATCATTGTATCTCTGGTGTTGTACAAAATACAAGCCCTGCTGCCTTAGGCCTCTAGTGTAGGGTCCCCCTACCTTTTGCAGGTGGCACAGTGGTTACGTTTGGCATTCATCTGAACCGCCCATCGGTTAGTGCTGATGCCAACTATAAACCATTGAGGTTCAGTGGCCGACAGCGCTAAATGTTAGTGAGCAGACGTCACAAACTCGCCCCAATCCTCACCACCAAGAAATGATCACGATCAATGCAAGATGCACTCAAATAACCTCTTTGTTGCTCAAACTTTTATTAATAATAGATAGATCATTCGCTCAAATTTGTTTGTATATATGACATGACATATCGGCCGCCAACTCCAGACATCTATGATTTGCTTTGCTTCAGTGACTTTCCTTTCCTTTCCGTTTCCGTTCCTATAAAATAAATGATTGCTCTGATCGAACTCGTACACTATAAAACAGATGCAGCACTCGTTCAATCTCTAAATAATGCAACATGACATGACCCAAAATTAACAAGAGTATCCAATATAACATGCTCGCACTCACGCCTGTCGCGCCTCAAGGTTCTCGTTACTAGCACCCTGTCCAGGCTGTAATCCTGCTACACTCGCAGCTACAATACCCGGCATACCGACGACCGACATCATGGGTGAGATGGGCGGTCTGTTGGAGGATCGCGATGAGCCGCGACGACTGCGCAGCTTGCTTCGAGGTCGAGACTCGGATCTCTTACGTCGAAGCATCTTCTCGCGCGAACGAGCCATGGCATCGCTCAACGCCGTCATGCGTCCGCCGCGAACACGCTTCAAGAACTCGAGATCATCGCGAATGCCGAGAAGTGCGGTATCCATATCATACCCCTCCAGCTTCTCCTTGGGAAACGGCTCAGTGCCCTCTTCCTCAGAGGTGTCCTTCTTCTTGCGCGAGAAACGGATCCAGCTTGGCCACAGCTTAGCGAGAACCTTGACAAACGCGTGGAACCACTCGTCGGGGAATAAACGAATGAGCACACCGATGGGGATTGAGAAGAAGCCAAGCACGAGAGAGATTCCCCACTGGACACCGTTTAGGCGTGTAACGACGAAAGCGTCGCTGCCGAAGAAGATGATGATGATTTGGCCGGCAGCCATGATGGTCATCATGAGCATGAACAAATGGTTGCGGTGTAGACCCTCAAAGATGTTGAGCTTGTTATCGATGCGTCGACTGTTGACGAGCTTAAAGATCTGCATGAACACAAAGATGTTGAAGATGAGAGATCGGACTTCGCGTTCTTCATAGCCGAGGATGGAATCGCGGCCGAACCAGAGGACGAAACACACGATGAGTTGGTATATCGACTGGCCGATGATCATCTTCCACATAGTAATTGTAATAAGCGGTGCAGTTCGAGCTTCGGGTTCGCGGTGCAGAAGACTTCCGGTGGGAGGATCGGTAGCGAGAGCGAGAGCGGCGAAAGTATCCATGATGAGGTTAACCCAGAGGAGTTGAACGGCGTTGAGAACGGATTTCTGCTCGTCGTCGGACACAGCTGAGATGAAGGTTACGCCGACGGCTGTGATGTTAACGGTAAGTTGGAACTGCAAGAACTTCTTAACCGAGTCATTAATAGCACGACCCCAGCCCAAAGCCACAACGATAGACGAGAAGTTATCGTCCATGAGGATGATATCCGATGCCTCCTTGGCGACTTCCGTACCAGTGATACCCATTGAGAAACCAACATCCGCTGCCTTGAGCGCAGGAGCATCGTTTGTTCCATCGCCTGTAACAGCGACAATCTCACCGAGCGATCGCAGCGTCTTGACGAGGATGCGTTTGTCCTCTGGACTTGATCGCGCGAGCACACGCAGCTGCTTCACGACTGCTGTGCGGTCTGATTCAGAGAGCTTGCGGAAGTCAGAGCCCTGCATTACCGCGTTGGGCTCGTTGATTGTGCTCTCGGTGAGGATGCCGCAGTTGAGAGCGATGGCGCGCGCGGTCTCGACGTTGTCGCCTGTTACCATCTTGACGTTCACAGAGGCAATACCGCAGTCGTTTACAGCTTCAGGAACACCCTTGCGCACAGGATCCTGGATGCCTACTACGCCCATCCATGTGAGGTTATGCACCAGATCAGTCAGATCTATATCAGCGTTATCGTCTTCAGGGCGGAGGGTAAGCACAGGAGGCCAGTTCTCAAAGTCGCGGTACGCCAGACCCAAAGTTCGAAGAGAGTTTGTCGCGTAATTGAAGATGATAGAGCGCAGTTCCTCTTTTCCATCGTCGGAGAGGGCTTCGGTGGAAGGTGAAGTAGTTGGATCGCCGAGAATAGTGGTGCATTCGCCGAGAACAATTTCGGAAGCGCCCTTTATGTAGAGTCTGTACTTGGGCTTGTCCTTTGTCGGACCGGGAATTTGGACGACGGCGCCCATGCATTTGCGCTGGGAGTTGAAGGGGAAGAGACGGGTGATGGGATGGTTGGCGCGTTCGATTGCGAGGGGGCCGAGACCGAGATATCGACGGGCCCAGTCGAGAAGAGCAGTCTCAGTCTTTGTACCTACAAAGCCCTGCTTTCCTTCTTCATCAGATTCGAATGCTGTGGTGTTGACGCAAATGGCAGTCTTGAGAAGTTCCTTATACTCAGGATCAAGCTTATTCGCGAATTGAGCCAGCGCAATAGTCTCTCCCTTCTCAGCACCCTGCTCAAACGACGAATCGCCAAAGGAAAAGAGTCCCCGAATGCCCAGTGAGCCTGCAACGACGGTCATGATGTTCTCGGTGAGGGTACCAGTCTTGTCGGAGCAGATGACCGTGGCGTTACCCATAGTCTCGCACGATTGAAGATGTCGCACCAGGTTATTCTCACGCGTCATCTTCTTCGTCGCGAAAGCGAGGGAGAGAGTTACTGCGAGGGGGAGACCTTCTGGGACGGCGACGACGATAACGGTTATGGAGGTGATGAGGATCTGTAAGAAGTCTTGGCCCTTTTGCTCGCCTGATTCGCGGTTGTTGGGCAGCTTGGCGAGGAATTCGATGAGTAGGACGAAGAAGAGGAGGAGACCAGCTGCGCTACCGAGCTTTGCAATGTATCCTGGTCTGTTAGTACACATCTCACAATTGAACTGGGATGAGTGACTTACCTGCGAGGAGATTGAGCTTTGCTTGAAGAGGCGTCAATCCCGGATCATCACGAAGCGACATCATCGTCTTTCCATGACTACTCTGCTCCCCCACCGCCGTAACAAGAAACGTGCCCACACCATCGAGTACCTTTGCACCAGAGATGATAAACGGATCAAGCTTCTTCAACTGCGGCGCCTGCTCATGCAGCAGCGCATGAAGAACCTGCTCAGCGGGCACCTTCTTAATAAGATCAGACTCACCCGTCGCCGAACTCTCATCACAGCTAAGATTATGCCCCTCGATAAAAACACCATCAACGGGGATGACATCGCCTGGTTCGAGGAGCATTACATCGCCGACGAGGACATCGTGAATAGAGATGTTTTGCGGTTTTCCGGAGCGTGTGATCTTGACGATGCGGTCTTCCTTCTTCTGGTTGAGTTTCTGGAACTGTCGCTCTTTTTGCCAGTCGTTTGCTGCGCCGACTACGACGACTATTGTTATGGCGACGATGATGGCGACGCCTTCGACCCATTCGACTTTTGCGCCGCCGTCTTCATGGGATCCTCCAAAGGTTTGGTAAAGACCTAGTGCGAGTGATACCACGGCTGCGATGCAGAGAAGGATGAGCACGCGATCTTGCAGCGCGATCCATGCAAGTTCCAGAAAAGACTTTGACTTTGGTTCCGGGAGACGATTCGCGCCATAAACTCGCTTCCGATCAGGAAACGCATCTTTCCCCGAAGCATGCGCCGCACCACTATGACTCGCCTTCTCAACCTTTGAAGAAGTCGCTTCCTCAAAAGACACCGCACCCTCCAGCTTTCCCTCATCAACACTCAAACCAGCCTTAGCATCAGTCCTCAAACCCTTCTGCAGACCAGGCAGACCACCGAGCGCAACAAACGCGGGCAAGTTCTTTGGGTTAATGAGTTTAGCCAATTGACCTGGCGAGAAAGCGAAGGGGTTGTTTTCGACGCGGAAGAGGTCTTCCTCGCCGGGGTCGGGCTTGAGGATTTCGGCCTGGTCGCCTTTCCTTAGGGCTTCTACCTCGCGAGACATTTGTTCATGATCGGTGCCGACTTTTGTGGAGGGGGAGGAGGACCATGATTCGGTTCTGGATTTGGCGGTAGGTACTGCGAGAGTGTTTGTGTCGTCTAGGGGAGAAGGGGAGATTGAATCTGCTGGTGCTAAACATTTATTAGTTTACTTAATCGTATGATGTGAGGAAGTCATCGCTTACCAGGATCGTTTGAGGAGTCGACAGCCGCAGTATCGACGGTGATTGTGGGAGCGCGCGGACGTCGTGGAGTGCTAGAGTCCATGTTGAACGACCAAGATGGAATGTGTGCTTCATGTGAGGAAGGGGAAGGGGAAAAAAGGTGGAAAGAGGAGAAGCCAAGATATTGAGAAGTTCAAAGCGCTGGGGGTGACAAGAGAGGTAGAGCAGGGGTGATGAAAATACACTTCCGACACAGCCACAGCCACGAGGCATGCCAAGATCCTGGGCGGCCTGTGTGATTGGTGAAGTCGAGAGCTAAGATGTTAATGCTTGGAGTTGAGAATCTTGGCATTGCAGGGGTTATTTGTTTAATCTGGACTGTTCCGTGGTCTACAGAGTACGATTCAAGTACCTTTCCAACAAGTAAATGTCTATATAAATTAATGTATTACTGGATATCTCCATCTTGACAGCTATATCCTCATTTCCTCACCACATCTAGCTGTAGAGACACTCCTCCTTCGTGATCATCCGTCGTATTCCAACCGCCAGCCAAGATCTAAACGCCCACTAACCGTC